>NC_060149.1:831293782-831596812 GCF_021461385.2 Schistocerca piceifrons | reverse complement strand
GGTGATCGGCGCCAGGCCCTGAATTAAACCATCACTGATGACGAAGGCATGCAACATGACACCCATTGTGGCATTTCATGACCATTACACTACTGAAGAAGTCTCCCAGCTCACTTTCGGTATGATAGCAGAGGACGCAGCTACGGACTTGGAGGCCCCAGTCACATAAGATGAAGTCCTTGATGTTATCCAAGCAGGAGCTGCTAACTACTCACTTGGCCCTTACAGCATCCCCCTCGACATTTATCGTGCTTTCCTACATCTCTTACTGCCCATGTCTTCTGTAATGAGTGTCCCCAGTGTCTTTCTAGAGGACCTCATTGTCCCTATTCCCACATCCCACGAGGGTCCGCACATCAGTGATTATCGCCTCTTGACCCTGCTGCATAGCGACAGGAAGGTCTTTACTCGTCTTTTGGCACCACAACTTAACAGGATGGCCTGTCATATCATGTCACATGATCAGGCGTGCTAGGCAGAGCGTACAACATTCGAATAGCGTTGTGCCTCTACAGGAATCTGATAGCCGTAGCTCTTGAACTCAATCTTTGCCAACGGCTTTGGCGTCCTTAGAATTCAGCCAGGTGTTTGATCGGGTCGATGATCTTTTCTTGCAGCTGTCCTCCGTCATATGGGATACTCAGAAACTACTGTCAAGGTGGTCATAGTTACATGTGTGGCGCGACATCCTAGGTACTGTGTAATGGGAGGCTCACACAAGCGATCCTAATCAGGTGCTCAGAGCGACAGGGGTGCCACCTGTTAGCGCTGCTGCGCACCTTCGTCCTAGAACCATTGTTCTTTCCTCACAATTGCCTCTCATGACCGAATTACCCGCTCATGATGTTGTTCCCGGATGACGTGTACTACGCACAAATGAATACTCATTCTGTGACCTTGCAGTTCGATGTCTTTTTACAACTGACGAGAAGACTATTCTCGATTTTTGGACTTACGCGAACGAACAACATTGCGTCATTGTTCGTAATCCGAAATACTGGCAATACATTACCAACTTCCTTTGGAGTGGTTTCTAAGGCCCACCAAGAATTTGAAATGTCACTGCGATGAGCAGTTGATCTGATCTGATGAACTATTTTTGGATTTTTGATACTATGATCCCCAACGGTATTCCTCTTTAGTTTCGAGGAGAAGTGCATGGCTATGAGCGGCTTCGCGATCTTCATTCCACAGGAGGGGAAAAAAAAAACTCGGAGTTCGGAGAAAAAAGAAAAAGAAAACTTCTTCTCTCTTACATACATATGATACCCTCTCCTCCTTTCCTTTCCTCCTTTCTTAGTTTAGGTACAACTCTTGGGACAGGCGTAGTCAGAGGACAACGTCTAGAGTGGCGCAGATTTTCTTTTTTTTTATGGTGAAAGTGGCGTTGGCAAATAGACCCTTTATAATCGTGAGAATGAGGGAGGAAGTGGGAAAAGGAAGTATCGAAAAATAAAAGAGAAAGTAAAACAAAAAATGAAAAAACGTTAGTAAGATAGTGGAGTAGGTAAAGTGGCTAGTTTGTAATCTCTCGTTAGCGGGTTCGAATCTACAAATTCTAATTCGTTGTAAACAAAGTATAGCTAGTTCAGGAGGGCAAAGTCAATTTTTAGTTTGAAAGTACTCGTAGGATTATAAACATACATTTATACAGCTCTAATGCTCGTTGGTGAAAGGCAGGGACAAACACTCTACCCTGGATTCTCTATTAAATACGTCTCAGTATGAGGATGAACTCAGCCTTCGGTTATTAATCGTTTTGTGTTTCTTACAGTACCATACTGAACTCAGTTTCAGCCAATCATTTCCACAGCTAGAGGAACACAACGTGTGATACCTCTTAGACAAACTATAATGCAGTGCTATCAGACAAAAAGATCGACCTGGTCTAGACTGTGATGACTTTGTTTTTAAACCTTCTCCTACCTGAACAACAAGGTCTTCATAATCGGTAAATTTATCAACTCTGCTGCTTAAGATGTCTTAAGATTAAACTAAATTCCTTTGCCTACGAAAAAGTAAAAATAAAAACTTCTTATCAGCACTAAATAGCGTTTTGTGAACCGCTTACTGGCGACATTTTGCCGCATTTCGCTGGTTAGAAGGGAATAAACCTACTGACCAGTAAACTAATCCCCCACAAGGAGAGGAAGAACGGAATGAAACCTCTCGTATTGGGAGGTCATGTGACTTTTACGTCAGTGATTACAAAATCAAGTAAAACGAACAATGAAATTGACAGTACGATCACACTGTTGGTGTCAGAATGACGCTGCAATTCCTGGGGCCTGAAATGATGCAGAGCCGGCTTGTGTCAGGAATATACAGAACTGGAAGCCACGGCGCTATTAAACTCTGCAATTGGTATGCATTTGCTTGTACACGAAATTACTGTTGCAGTATAGGTATAGATACCAATAAGTCGACTGTATGTTTTCCGGTGAGGAAGAGCAGTGGTAAACAGTCTTCGTTACATCAGTTTACTGAAACTGGTGTTCGTTGGACTTACAATATCTGGTTGGCGACTAAGTCTAAGGCCACAGCGTCGGATGTGAGTTTTGCGACATTGAAATATTTCTCTATATTGCTGAGTGGTTACTACAGTTAGATTAATTCCGTGAAAATGTGAACTTGAACCAAGTAGAATGAGTTTTCTGCTACGGAAAACAGTTGATCTTATGCAGGTGACGTCGACCAAATCATCTGGAGAGAATGTACGTGATATTTAAACGAAGATATTAACATCCTCTGCCTTTGCACCTGGCGTTTACCGCCAGTTTTAGCATTTTACCAGCGTCGTTGCTAAGGTAAAGTAAATGAAGTAATGCAACGCAATTTCTTTTATGAAGTAACGTCGTCATCAGTGAATTTAATTTTAACGTAATCTACGGATAATTTGAGATTTACGATATTAACTTAAAAAGTATTCCTTAGATATGGAAAAAACTATATATGTTATAGTCCATTTGCTACAGAACGCCACAACCGTTTGCAGGATTCGAACCTGCGACCGAAGCGCCTAGAACCGTTTGGCCAAAGCGGCCGGCTGACATGAGACTAGCATAATTTTCGAGTCATGAGGCTGTCGATGATTAAGCAGTTGATAGAGAACAGAATTTTTCCACTGTGTCTCATTTGTATACGTTATGACACAATCATGAATGTAGCAAATGTGGGATTCAGCGGTCTGGTAAGTCTGCCGCCTGCAGTGCTATGGAGCGGCCACGCGCCAATGCTCCGTTAGCGAGGCACGTATCGCGTGTTGTGTTTACTTGGACCGTAGCTAAGAGCCGTCAACATGGCGCACAGCTATCGCAAAACGACTTTTCAAAAATGGTTCTGAGCACTATGGGACTCAACTTCTGAGGTCATTAGTCCCCTAGAACTTAGAACTAGTTAAACCTAACTAACCTAAGGAAATCACACACATCCATGCCCGAGGCAGGATTCGAACTTGCGACCGTAGCGGTCTCGCGGTTCCAGACTGCAGCGCCTAGAACCGCACGGCCACTTCGGCCGGCAAACGACTTTTCGTTTCACCTTTTGTTCTGACTTCACCCGTCTCAAGGCGCTTGACACCGAATGATTTCTTCGCGACGACGTTAAAATACCACCACAAGGTCTGATTGGAACCCACCTGTCCATGATTAGTAGTACAGTGTGCGTCAAGATGGTTAACGGCGCAGCATGCGATGGGGTACTACAGGAGGCCAAACGTGGACTACGTTTCTATCATTCCGACGACAACGTACGCCCGTTACCGTCTCTCACGTTGGTTTCGGTGCACGAACGGTGCGGATATTCGAACTGCCTTTCGAACTATCAGTGGATGCAGTCATTGCAGCGCTCCGACCCTACTGGAACGTCTTCGAACATGTCGCCGAACAATAGCTTTATTCCGAACCTACTCCATCTCAGACAGCGTCAGGCAGGTTCGTATCGATCTGCAGAGTCACGTGCCCTCCTACCTTCGTATCGGAGGCTGTCGTTCCATCAGTAGTGTATTACGGTTAGCCCTGTTTCTCTTCTGGTTGCGGGAAGGAGGGCCGTTTGCGGTCTGAATGCGTCCAAGGATGTATCGCGCAACTCCGGTTGTTAGAAGCGTCCGTGCCACCCACGCTGACCACCCTACTAGTAACTTAAGCGGCGGCCGTCGCCACGCTTACGGCTTTGCCCAGACCGTCGCACGGTCTTTCCGAGAAGATCGACATGACCGCCACGCAGACTCCCGCGACGGACGACATGGAGACGGGTACCTCTCCACAACACACGCTCGACTCCTTCAGTTGTCTCAACCGAGGCCTTTGAACCTGCTCGACGCTCCTTCTGACGAACATGTGCGCAAACAACACTCGCCGCGTTGGCGCAAATGTCGTCGCCACTTGCCGATGGGTCCTCATGAAACTCTTACCCAAGACGATGCAGAATCTGCGCAACCAGCCGACGGTCCCATGCAGATGTCGGCAGACGGTACTACCGATGACCAACACGTTTTGCCACAGTACCGACCGGTGCACAGACTGAGATGCTTGTCTCCCTACCGACGCCTCATTATCTCTTCCACCAAGACGAAGTTTGCATGTACACTGGACAGACCCTCGGCACATGCTCATGGGGAGACGATGTGGATGATGAAATATCTCCCCCGCGGGACTGTCTGCACCCTCCCTCCCCCAGACAGTGTTGTCCGTTAATACTGGAATCGATGCACGGTGACTGGAAGGACGGGCTCTTCTTGCAGTCACAGCCCCACATTGTCCCCAGCGATGGTAAACGCTCGTCCACCATTGCTAGCACAGGTGTACCGGTTCGCTACACAGAACATCAAGACGACAGCAGTGCACCAAAGCTAAAGCTCCTCAACGACATGCTTTGGGCCTCTGACGTCGACGTCACCCTTCTTCTAGAAGTTCATGTAGGCATGCTGCCACACACACACACACACACACACACACACACACACACACACACATCTTAGGCGATCTTCAGGGTGTGGACTGGCCTTTTACACACATAAAAGGATCCTGATCATAGACATGACACTCCTCCTGTCCGTCCAGGGCATGACTGTAATCAACTTCGACATGTGAGTCATCAATATGCAGACGATGTGGTGCCGTTGTTTTCCAGACGCTATTATCGCTTCGTTGTGGGCAGCCATTTCAGCTGCATACTCCACCCGAAGGACCAGAAACCTAGTCATTTGCCACGCTTGATGCTGCGTACCTTGGTCGATGGCTCTCATCTCGTTGACGTTTGGGAGAAGTTATGATGACACACCCTATTTTACCCATTATAAAGCACATTCTGCGAGCAAACTCGACCGATTTTACGTCTTTGTCCATTTTGAAAATGTAGCCTCCACAGCAGGAAAATGGCCCCTTGCATTTTCAGATCTCTGTGCCATCATCTACACATTCACTCTACCACTTCAGTCGATCTGGCGCATCGAAGGATTCTGGAAGCTTAACACTTCCCTACTATGAGACCTGAACTGCCAACAACGTACTGACACTAAATGGGCGTCCTGTGAAAAGAATCTCCCACAGTATACGTTTGTGTAGCACTGGTGGCTCAAGTTTACGAAAACTGCAGTCACAAAAGTCTTCATGCAACATCGCAAGGAAACAAAAGCATGGCACCGGGACACTACCAACATTCACTACAGCATCATTCGCCAGCTCGATACGCTCCCCCCGTCACCTGACGTCCACAGGGAATGCCAGCGCAATAAAGCCTATCTCCTCACCCTTCAAAGCGATTAATCGTACTGCGTCGTGGTACATTCGTGACGAAGAGATTTTCGACACAACGAACCGCTGTCCATGGTTCACGCTGCATCTCAGCATCGCCTTTGACGTCGCCTTTTTGTTCCTACCCTCATCACCTTCGATGGTAATCGCCAAAGAAAGCAAGCGGCCGTGCTGTCTGCCTTCGTCAACCACTACCGCCACTTTTACGGCGACGATACGATGGCGCCGCCAATTCATGACGACCTCTGCCCCACTCCTGAACGGACCCTCAACATTGCAGAGTCGACATCAATGATGTCTGCAATCACCGCGGACGCGGTGGTGGGCGCGATCAAAGGGACGGAGGACAAGTCACCGTGACCACACGATATTCTGGAGAAGTTATGCACGGAATTCACCACTTTAATGCTTCAGGAACTCTTTATTCAGTCTTCCCAATACCACGAGAATTTACCACTGACGTTCTATTACTAGTGCCTAAGCCACTGGGAGTAACAAATGTCTTCACATACTGCGCCCTTAAGTTAATGAACGTGGGTTACAAAACCTACATGTAACCCTTAGCGGCGCGCATACACACTATTTTAATGTGGTCCTTTCACGGAACAGACTGCATACGGTTGTGGTGATACCCTTCAAACAGCTTCGGGAGAACACTGTGACCCCATCGTGACAGCCACAATCTGTCAGCTCGGCACGGCACTGGTCTCCATTGATTTTACGAGTTTCGTTAATCATGTTTGACACCCATTCCTCCTCACACTCGTGAGGCGTGTGGGATTCCTGCCACTCTTTGTGGACATCATTCACCAGTTATTGCTTCTCACTGTCTCCATGGTCTAATTCGTTGGGGGACTTTTTGGACGAATTCCTGTATGCCGCTCTGTGCATCCAGGATGCCCCATGTCCACGCTACTTTATGCAATTGCACTGGAGTCTCTCATCGCCAGTCTTACAACACACCTACAGGGTCCCACCTTGCATGGTCATATCTATCACTGCAAGGCCTGTGCAGATGACCTACTTCCTGTCTGCTCCATACAGCAACTCAGTTACGTCATCCACTGGATCCAGCAGTACGGACATATTTCAGATAGAATCCTTAATCTCCACAAGTTGATGATGATGCATATCGGACGTAGGCTCCAGGTTGTGGCTATGGTCCTGCTCCCCATTGATACTACTCTTCATTAGTTCAGGATCGACTTTACAGGTTGCACGCACTGCACCGTGGCATTGGCTTACGACAGCTTCTGCAGCACATATGACACCATTTTCGCTGCCATGTCCACTGTACCATGAACGAACCACAACGAGTGTCCTATGTCAACATATACGTGGACCCTAAATTGGTACAAGTTGCCCCGATCTCCCCGGTGCCATTATTTCTTGTTAGCCAACTTCAATTGGCATTTGGAAACTTTGTGGCAGTATGGGACCTTATTAAGGTCCGCTACAACACTCTAACACTGCCTCCTCTAAAAGACAGCCTCGGACGTATCATGCACATATCTCACTATTATTGTATCATATTGTAACGATATCCTGGTCACTCGCCTTCTTCTTTTACATCTCCACACCTCGCAACCTCATGGAGGTACAGCACCCAGACATTAACAAGCGGACGGTTTTGGGTTACGTCTGCACACAGATTTTACATCGAACGCGTCTGCACTCTGGTATGTCGTTGTCAGTGGTAAATTCCCGACCAATCATAGATTTAATCATATAGGTCAGGCTACTTCGCCACTTTGCTCTGACTGCCGATTCGACGACATGGACGAGCATCGTCTTACTTGCCCACTGAAATGGAAAGCTTGGCTCCTCATCCAACACATCGTGGGCTATTACCTCTGTGCCTGACCAACAATAGTTACCCCAGAGTTTCTGCTGTAGCTCTAGGCCTCACACTACCCTCTTGCGTAACACACACGCACCCATCTGGTTTCGAGCACAGGCTATAGAAAACGTCTGTTTTTCAAGGAGTTCCTTGCGGGGTGGGGGAGTGGCTATGTACGTAAAAAGAAGTATTTCATTTGAGTCCGCAGACGCATCACGGCACTGCACTGAACAGATATTTGAATGTTGTGCAGGGCAGTTGAAATTAGTGAAACTAAACTTCTAATTGTTGTTGTTTATAGGTCCCCTAACTCTGACTTCAGAGCATTTCTGCTGAAGCTAGAGAGGATTCTTGATTCACTTTGTAGGAAGTACCAGAAATTAGTTAATGTGGTGACTTTAATATAAATTTTGTATATGATGGTGCAAGAAAAAGGATGTCGGTAGTTCTCCTAAGTTCATAAGATCTGATGCAGACTGTGTTTTTCCAAGTAGGTTGCAGGGGAACATTAGCACTGACATAGACAGTATTTTTATTCATGCTTCATTACTAGATGGGCATTCTGCTAGTAAAAGAGTGAATGGCCTTTCAAATCATGATGCGCAAATTTTAACACTAAAAGGCTTTTGTACTCAAACAAACGTCACATTTAATTACAAACTATGCAGGAAAGTTAATCCAACAGCAATAGAGAGTTTTCTAAACCTTGTCAAAGAACTAGAGTGGCATAATTTTTATATTGCCGATAACATAAATGATAAATATAATGCTTTCTTTAACACATTTCTCATGCTCTTTGACAGTTGCTTTCCATTAGAACGTTCTTAACGGGATACTAGCAGTAGTAGGCAGCCCGGGTGGCAGACTAGTGGGATAAGGATATTATATAGAACAAAGCGGTAATTATATCAAAATGTTAGGAGTAGTCACAGTCAAGCTGCAGCAGCCCATTACAAACAGTACTGTTATTAGGAAGGCAAAGGGTGTGTGGTACGCAAATAGAATAGCTAATTCACAGGATAAGATTGATACCATATGGTCAGTTGTGAATGAAGTGTCTGGTCAGTAGCACAAGGTCGACGATATAAAGTCAGTTCGCAGTAAAAATATTTCTGTTACTGATAATTCAGATATATGTACAGTATTTAACAATCACTTTCTGAGCATTGCTGGTAAATTAAATAAAAATTTAGTTTCTATAGGGAATCATAGAATTTTTTTGGCAAAAGCCTTTCCGAGATTGATGTCTGAAATACTCCTCTGTGATACAGACAAGGGGGAGATTGATTCAATAATTAAATCACTGAAGACTAAGGACTCTTATGGTTATGATGGAGTGCCTAGCAGAATATTAAAGTACTGTGCTGCACATGTTAGCCATGTGTTTAGCCATATTTGTAATTTTTCCTTTAGCAATGGTCAGTTTCCTGAATGATTAAGGTACTCGGTAGTAAACCGTTTTATATAAAGGGAGAAAGGGATAATGTAGATAATTTTGGACCTATTTCTATGCCATCAGTGTTTGCTAAAGTTATTGAAAAGGATGTGTATGCAAGGATAATTCATCATCACACGTTTTGCTATCAAATGTACAGTTCGGCTTTAGAAGTCGTTTAACAACAGAAAATGCTGTATTCTCTTTTCTCTGTACTGAGGGGTTTGAATAAAAGTTTTCGAACGCTAGGCATATTTTCTTAATTTAACTAAGGCATTTCATTGTGTTGATCACAAAATATTGCTCCAGAAGTTGGACGATTACGGAATACGGAGAGTAGCTCACAATTGGTTGAACTCTTACTTTAGCAACAGACTGGTGAAGGTCATTATTCACAGTGTTGAGAATGGCTGCGATGTGGGTCTGAGTGGGGTACAGTCAAGTGGGCTCGGTTTTAAATAGTGCAGTTCATGACCTAAGTTCATGGGTTGTAGAAAATAAACTAATGCTAAATCACAGTAAGACTCAGTTTTTACAGTTTCTAACACAATCCAACAAAACCCGACTTTTTAATTTCACAGAATGGGCATATGATTAGTGATTAGTACGCGTGGCTTTATGTGGACACAGTAGTACGCTTGCTGGCAGACGATGATTAATTCGGGAGTCTATGCATGACCACATATTCTCTGTTTCCCGCATTTTATTAGACAGCACTTGGGTTGTCTTGTGATGCTATGCTCAAGAAAATGAAGCGCAGTGTCGAATTATTGACTAATGCTGACATACCTGAGGGATCCGTGGGGCCCTTTATCAATTTGTTCACAAGCACGACAAGGCAAATAACCCACATATGGGTGAGAGGTTCACTGCATCCCTTGATTCGATTTCCATCAATGTCAACAACCAACACAAGCACTCCATGCAGTAATCACTGCCGACTGGCGTGTTTCCGTGGGTATCCGCAGAAGTATGTAAGGGATTAGGTGGAAGAATTGGGCGTATGGCGGCTTATTCTGATGTGGGATAGCTAGCTGCATTCGGTGTCTTTATTTCAGATTTAAGTGTATTGATGTTTGCAAGTAACACAATCCCTTTTCCAAACCGTTTTAAAACTCGTTTAAATCGTCAATATCGCGTGCACTAGGTTCTGTTTCCACAATTTCTTTTCCACCATTAATTTCCCGATGAAGTTTATTGTTAGCCTCTGTGATATTCGGAATGCTGTTATATGACTTCATCCAATCAGTGCAATACTCCACTCCCCATTGCTTAAATACGTAAGTGGGAAGCGACTCGCGCGTAATACTGAAGATCGTTCTTGTAGTCAGAGTATACAGAGTACGACACTATATCTGAATCTCAACTGATGAGTAGATGTATAATGCACCACCTCATATATCCTTCTTTGTAAACGTTAGAAAGAACATGATGCACAGATGCCCACTCAAGTAAGTACTGAAGTCCTGGAAGCGATAAAAATTGTCGAACACACTTCTTCTGTCGGTGAAATATCGTTTTAATTCTTTTGGTAGCTGCAGGTCTCCAAATGAGTCGGTTTAATAGACATTATTTGTATTTTTCTCTTCATACGCCACCCATTGGGTTCCCAGTCCTCCAGCAACATGTAAATTCACTATTCCATATTCTCTGGATTTCCACATAGCTTTTGGTCATGTACCCGGCATAAATATACCACGAGATCTCGTAATGTTGAATTTTTTCCTAACTAATTTGAGCAGATCTGTACTTGCAAGTGGTCTATCCGGTAGGAGAGCTAATGGGCTTTTTTTTTATTTATGAAGAGACCTAGTGTTTTCTTGCATGGTTTTAGGTATAGTCCCCCTCCGATGGCCGCTGCTTCTATCATGCCATTAGTCTCCTTGCTTCCTATAGCTGCTCCTTGGAGTTATGTGCGTTCGTGACTGGTCCAGCAATAGCCGCAGCACCACCAGCCAGTGGCCTGATCGCTGAGAGATCTGCGAGAGCGGGAATGAGGAAGGGGATAATCCCGCTTGATCTCTTGGGTATCTGCAGAACCCAGAGCGCTTTAACCAGTCCTTTATGCTTCAGGGCTACGTACATCCCAGTCAGGATACAGTTTTTTAAACACCCCTGCCCCGGCTTCTTCTTCTTTATCGTTATCTTCTTCTTCTTCAATGCACGGCGTGTGGCGTCCATATCTTGCTTCAAAGTCACACCCAAACCCAATTTAATTTTACCATGCATGATTTTATCAACTACAAATGCTGCAGTGCGCTGCCATAATATCCTTTCTTGACCGTATTGCTTTGGCTCTGTCAGCTAAAATTTGATCTGCATCGTGACGCCCTTGGAGATATTTATGTTTTGTGTACAAAATGTCGTGTTCCACATACGCCTCGTCAAGCAGGTTAATGCCCTTATTACCATGCGCCAAAAGGTTTTTGAAACTTTGTACCAGGTCTGCAGTAATTATACCCGAGAATGTGCAATTCGACTGGAAGTTTCTCGAGAATACCACCACCTCCTATAATGTGTCTGTTCATGTTACGCTATTGTGCTTGGTGCGCTCTGTGCACCCAATTATATACAAAATCGTCAGTGTCAATCCAGCTGTTTTGTGTTGCAGGAAAACCATGCTATTTAGCTGCTGAGCTCTTCTGCATTTCCTCTGTATAAAAGCATCGTGAAGTTCCACTGCCACTGCTAACCTGTAAGATGTGTTTTGGGACTTATTCTCTGCACTTTGGAAATTGTGAATATCTCACGATACCAGTTTGAGAGGTATGTTTTCTCAAATGCTGTCTTGTGTTTCGAGATATGTACCAAATTAACCTCACTAAATTTCGTTTTACGAGGATCCATTATTTTAATACGATAGTATACCATATCCATGAGTCTACTATCACAAATATCGATTGCTCCTATTTTTAGTGTGCTATGTTTGCTTCAATTATACTGTTCAATTATTTCTGGGAGGATATCCATTTATTTGTATGAACTGCGAAGATTAAAACACATCCACATTTGACCTTTTATTGTTCTGTTCAGACATTCCATGATATTCGCCTCCAGGTAGGTTGAAAGGGTACAGTACCGCCCGACATTGAAAATAGGTACAACATACTTCATTATTTTCGTCAGAACAACACATTTTTTTGTAAAATAACTCAATTTCAATTAATACAGCGAAGCCGGATACCAGTGTGGGAAAGAATGACAGTTTATTTATTTAATTGATCACATGTGCACTCCTTCAAAATAAATCCCTAATTCCAGTTTGGTGAGATCTGTGAAATGAATGAATGTATGCTCGTCTGCTAACCGCAGATAGTGAATGTGAGTATATGATCATCTTTGAGACGATCCTTTGGCCACCTTTGGTGGGACCAAAGAGATGAAATTTACCTGAGCTTTGAGCGCCTGAAATGTGGCTGACCAATACGGTAGCAAGGTGCTCCCCCACTTCGACAGAGGTGCGAGAGGACCTGAAGAACGGCCATGTTTCAGCACTCTGCCACTGGATCTTGTGCTGTTAATACCTGTCTTAGGTGTGCTTCGTAAAGACAAAAGAGTGGAGACATGGTATGCAGGTGGAATATTTAAGAGTAGTTTGAAATAATAATTTCTCTATTTCAGGAACTTTTGTGGTGAGAATTAAATGTCAGGCAGGTAATATTAATGGGATCGTAGTAATCTTCGGAAGTGACCAACGGTCACAATGAAACCACGTGTAGCAATAAGTTGAAATACTTCCATGTGCTTAAGTTAAGCTGAATTACTAGCGTGTGTACAATAAGTTGAAATATTTAAGAAATAGCGTGTGCAGAATTTGAAATTAGAGGCGAGTACTTCCACGTGGTGAGTACTGTGTGAGTCTCAATCTGTATATAAGACAAAGGATAAAGAGAAGCACTCGTCCATGGTATCAGTTGAGGACTCGCGTGTGTGATGAATATGCTCTTAATATTACTTTGCATGTTATGTTTCCGTGTGACGCTTGATTCAAACTATAATACTCTGAGAGAGAAGCAAGGTGAGTCAGCCGTCTATCCAGCAACGCCACTTGGCTTGCATTGCACAGGAAGACGTGCATATATCTCTAGAGTTCATAGTAGGAAAGAAGAATTACGAAGTGGGGCAGTGTCGTGTGAAACTGGGAAAAATACTAATTGAAGTGGGAAAGCTGAAAGTGATAGTGTTGTGACTATTTATTGTGTTGTATTCCTTGTTGTAGTGTGGTGTATGTCATGTAATTTGGGTATGTGTGGTTTGCATGGGAGAGTAGTTAGGTAGTTGCAGAGGTAGTGGGTTATGCGTGTTCCTTTTGTACTGCTCGGTCTGGAGGAAAGTTTCGTGATGATGATTGTGAGAGTCGAAGTGTGAGATATAATAAAAGATCCACCATCCTATCCAGAAAGTGCACTGTAGCGTTAAATAATTACGAGACCATAGGATAGAGAATCACCAATGTAAAGCCATGCCCACTGGGCTGAATTTCTCATGTGTTATTGTTGTAGGTTATAGAATTTGTGTGTTTAGGTTATAGAATTTATCGGAATAAATAAGATAGTGAAAAGAAAAAGATTGGTGGCCTTTTCCTTCGAATTGTATGTTGTCATGATATCCAGAATTTATAATGCGTGCGCCATTCATATTCAGTGCGATGGCCACGTGTTGATAAAAGCCGTTAGATAAAAAAAAAGGGAAAATGTGGTATTGCCAGTGCGTAGTGAACAGTCAGAGTTCTGTAAATTACTGATAGTCAGAAGTGCGTTTTCGTTGCGTATTATTCATACAGGAGGATAATTTGTAACTTTATTGTGAGTACGGGAGCTCATATTACTCGATAAATAAGAATGAATCCACTCGCTTGGCAGACCACTCATCTTGCAGGCCTGACTGCTTGATGCCGCAGTATGAGCAAGGCATGTGGGTGCCTCTCAAGGTGAATGTTGAGTAGTGATGTATTCCATTCTGTTGCATCACGGTCTGAAATACCTAGTGTAAAACGCTCCACCATGATCAACTTTGAGGTTGTCTGGGTATCGATTCATCCCTGTCTGTAACAAATCCTCAAACACCTCTGCTACCTCTCTCCCTGTTATGGTTTTAACAGGTAGCGCCCAGGCAAATTTGGAGTATGTATGAACAACCATTAAAATGTATTTGAATCCATTACTAGCATGTGAATATTCATGCATATCTACAAGATAGCCTGCAATAAGTCATCCAAACGCTTAATCACAACATGACTACGAGGGAATATTTTGCCTGCTGGTTTGAGCAGTTCTCGAACTACTATTTCCGTGGTTATCCGATTACCTCTCTCTCTCTCTTTCTCTCTCTAAACTCATGGATTACTGGAACAACCTCAATCGAATGTGAAGAATTACCAGCAGCTGCCGATACCATGAGCAGTTGCAGTCGATCTATTAGGATTTCAGTACCAACACCAGTGCTGTGTCAAACATCTAATATAGGCTTTATAAGGGGTCTGTATTTCACAGCCCTCCGCTTAAAAATAAAAAAGTATCTAAACACTATGGGACTTAATATCTGAGGTCATCAGTCTCCTAGACTTAGAACTACTTGAACCTAACTATCCTAAGGACATCACACACATCCATGCCCGAGGCAGGACTCGAACCTGCAGCGCGATTCCGGACTGAAGCGCCTAGAACCGCTCCGCTTTCCCCCTTTCCTACGTACACAAGTTAACTGCAGTATTTCGCCATACATTTCCAGATCTTTCGGTGAATAACTTACAAAAAAAAAAAAAAAGGTTCAAATGGCTCTAAGCACTATGGGACGTAATATCTGAGGTCATCAGTCCCCTAGATTTAGAACTACTTAAACCTAACTAACCTAAGGACATCACACACATCCAACCCCGAAGCAGGATTCGAACCTGCGACCGTAGCAGCCGCGTGGTTCCGGAGTGAAGCGCCTAGAATCGCTCGACCACCGCGGCCGACAATAATTACAGTTTTTTGGGTTTTAGGAAAATGAGTTTTATTAGACCACTTGTTCTTTTAAATTCTCTGTCACCTGTCTGTATTGTTTTTTCTGTTAAACTTGTAGGCTTTGTGCCCAATATTTACAGTTTTTCACCTCTGATACCGAATGTTTTATATATCCTAGCAACGCCATTGTCAGTGTGTAATTTCGCTGAAAGTTCATCAAGAGATTCAGAAATGGTTTGAAGGCTTCTCTCAGTGTCAGCTCTTGACTCAAATGTCCTACACTTAGCGGTCATAGTTTCTCTCAAAAAGCCTTCCGTGCTGCAATGACCTTATGCTTAGGCGACATCTTGTTATACACCAAGCGGACTCCTTTTCAGAGTGCACCTTATACACATTCCGTTCAATTCTATCAACCTTTACGATTAGGTCGTGTACATTCGTTTCAGTTCCATCATCCTTTCAGTTAAGCCGTCTACTTTCTTTCTCAAAATGATCTGGGTGTACATCTCTAGTTCCTTAACCCCAGCATCTGATTCGTTAATCAGTCTCAGAATTGTTTGGGCATACATCTCTAGGCCCTTAACTTTACTTTCGAGAAACTGAAATTTTCCATCTCTGTATAGACGCATCCTCTGTCTATGCACACCTGTCCTCTTGGGACATACATGCGAACTTGTCCATGGTGTGATATAAACTAATGTACTCATCACTTTTTTCACAACTATATATAACTCCTGGAATTTCTGTCTATACCTACCCTCATTCAGTTTTCTTGATTTATGAATGACAAGAAACTTGTAGCGTGTGTGATTCCACTAATCTGTGCATAGCCTTACAAAATCATTGAATGAAACGTTGGTTCCTACATATGGCCTGGTAAATGTGCTTTAAACTCGAATTGTCTTGTTAGAAAGCTGTAGTGAGATTTGCGTTGTCTATCAACAGCTGTTTTGGGTTTCTGGAATATGTTTGACCCAAATTAAATGCGTCATTACCCATACGACGACCAGACCAGAAACATCGCAGAATTTGATCCTGGTTTCCCACAGCAATATTGTTAATATGAACGTGGTGTCTGGCTTTACTTTTTCTGGTGGAGGGATTTGATTTCTTTCACTGCATGTTGTGAATGTTACACCATCTACACCTTGAAGTATCTTTTGTAGTAACAAGTATTTTGGTCGAAACAGCGTTTTGGAAATACACATACATGCTCAAAGCGGACTCCATCCAGATATGTTAGCAGTGACATGAGATTATCTGTCTGGCCACAGATGGATGGACCTACAGTTATCGCTTGTATGTTATTGGGTGGGAGTATACCACTTTTATTCTTCTTCTGGTCTTCTTGTACACCATCACAGGGCTACACACTTACAACAAAGTCCTCATGTTTCACCCAACCCACCACGACACCGACTGCTTCAGGTTTTAGTGTGCCGTGGGTTTATATAGAAATACACACACATCAAAAAAAGTTTTGCATCAACCTTGAAGATAGACGTTTACTGTGGATATTGTATCACAGACACAGTCCCTTTGACTGTTCAGAGATGTCACTAAACCCGCTCTAAGATGTAAACAACCATGCATGAGCAGCGCCTATTAGACGGAGGGGGTCCGACAGCCGGTCAGTTCCAATCATTCGACCAGGAAGGAAGTACACGGCTCTTGTTGTCTGTAGTTCAACATTGCCTAGACGGTCAATACCGCGGTTCGATCGCGTCCGCATTGTTACTTTGTACCAGGAAGGGCTTTCAACAAGGGAAGTGTCCAGGCGTCTCGGAGTGAACCAAAGCGATGTTGTTCGCACATGGAGGAGATGCAGAGAGATAAGAACTATCTATGACGTGCCTAGCTCAGTCCGCCCAAGGGCCACTACTGCAGTGGATGACAGCTACCTACGGATTGTGGCTCAGAGGAACCCTGACAGCAACGCCACCATCTTGAATAATGCTTTTCGTGCAGCCACAGGACGTCGTGTCTTTCCAACATAAGGGATAGGACGATCCGTAGGTTGTATAAGTGTGTAATGGTGGAGTGTTGTAGATGAATGGATTGACTACCAGATCTCGTTTTGAGTGCTGCACTGTCGTGCAATGATGATATAGATAGCGTCAGGCTAGCACAGTAAACAAGATGGACAATACTCGGAGGTCATCTCTTGACTGATGTAGATTTCTGCATGATACAGTTCATCCCATTTCAACTTTGTAAACTGTACTTTAACACTACTCAATGCATTTTCAATCTCTAGTACAACACGCCTGTCAATGTCCACTGATGCTTCTATACTAATATTTAAGCGCGATTGAACAGCTAGCTATTAAGCTATAAGCTGAAGTGGAAAGCCGAAGAGCACTATGATGAATCGGTAGCTTCTCATCCAACATATCAACACACTATCCTTGTAGTAACACCAGAATGTTCTAGGATGGTGCATATGTCAGACACCAGTGGTGACCTGCACCGTGTGATGTAGAGTCCCCAGCACAGTTCTTCTGAAAGTCGGGAACTGGCTGGGTGTCTTCATTGATGAGTGAGCTGGATAATAGCAGCTCATTGTCCTGCACCAACATGCCAGTAAGGTGTGCATCAGGAGCTCACGGCTCTGGTGGCACTACTGTCCCCACCAGGCCAGAGATTGCTGCACGTCCCGACTAGCTGGCAGTGGCTGTTGCTGGTCCAGACACACTGGAGGTTGCTGCCGGTCTGGACATGCTGGAGGTTGCTGGACAGAGAAGAAGAAGAAGGAGAAGAAAAGGAAGGGACAATAAGAATTCACAGACAGAGACATGGAACTGAACAAAGTCAGATAAGGATCTCAGCTGGTGTGGCATCGCCCGCTGTGCATGTGAGTGGACATGTGGCCGCTCCTTCAGCAAGGTCCGAGCAGGCTCACGGGGGCAGGGGTTTATTAGCTATTGGGAGCTCCAACGTTAGGCGGGTGATGGAGCCCCTTAGGGAAATAGCGGAAAGGTCGGGGAAGAAGGCCAGTGTTCACTCTGTCTGCTTGCCGGAGGGTCTCATCCGAGATGCGGAGGAGGCCCTGCCGGCGGCGAGAGAGAGCACTTGGTGCACCCGACTGCAAATTCTTGCTCATGTCGGCACCAATGACTCCTGCCGTCTGGGTTCAGAGGTCATCATCAGTTCGTACAGGCGGTTGGCGGAATTGGTGAAGGCGGAAAGCCTCGCTCGCGGGGTGGAATCTGAGCTAACTCTTTGTAGTATCGGTCCCAGAACCGATCGCGGTCCTCTGGTTTGGAGCCGAGTAGAAGGCTTAAACCAGAAGCTCAGACGATTCTGCGGAGATCTGGGGTGCAGATTTATCGACCTCCGCTATTGTGTGGAGAAATGTAGGGTCCCTATGAATAGGTCAGGCATGCATTACACGCTGGAAGCGGCTACAAGGGTAGCGGAGTACGTGTGGAGTGCACATGTGGGTTTGTTAGGTTAGATAATTCCCTCCCTAGGCCCGACAAGACGCCTCCTGAGACGCGGCAAGGTAGGATCAGGCAAAATGCAACAGGGAATTACAATATTAATGTGCTAATAGTAAACTGCAGGAGCGTCTATAGAAAGGTCCCAGAACTGCTCTCATTAACAAACGGTCACAATGCCCATATAGTACTAGGGACAGAAAGTTGGCTGAAACCAGACGTAAACAGTAATTAAATCCTAAACTCAGATTGGAATGTATACCGCAGAGACAGGCTGGACAGTGAAGGGGGAGGCGTGTTTATAGCGATAAGAAGTGCAATAGTATCGAAGGAAATTGACGGAGATCCGAAATGTGAAATAATTTGGGTGAAGGTCACGGTTAAAGCTGGCTCAGACATGGTAATTGGATGTCTCTATAGGCCCCCTGGCTGAGCAGCTGCTGTGGATGAGCACCCGAAGGATAATTTTGAAAGTATTTCGAGTAGATGTAGATGTACATGTAGATGTAGATGGTTCTTCCACTGACTGACTGCGACTGATAGCACTTCCATCTTCTATACCCCTGACATCACAGTCATGTGACTGGATGCAGCGCTCCTATTGGCCACCGCAAATTTTCTGGTGGGGGAGGGGGTGAATGCTGTGTTCTTATTGGTTCCTGAGTGAAGTGGTTGGGGAAAAGAGGGTTTCAAATGCCTCTGCGGCAGTTTTGTGATCACCTCTGGTTCATTCTGCCTGGGATAGTGAAATGGGACGAAGTCGTTTGAAGTCCCATGCAGAAATATTGAGCCATGCTGCCTCTACAACCGTACATAGTTGCGAAAGTGTTGCCAGTGCAGGACTTTGTGCACGAACTGAACTCACTATTATGTTCCATAAATTACCGATGGGATTCATATCTGGCGTTCTTGGTAGCCAAATCATTCGCTCGAACTGCCCTGAATGTTCTTCATACCAATCGCGAAAAATTGTGCCCCAGTGACGTATCGCGTTCTCATCCATAAAAACTCCATCGATATTTGGGAACATGAAATCCATGAATGGCTGCAAATGGTCTCCAAGTAGCTGAACGTAAACATTCCCCATCAATCATCGATTTACTTGGACCACGGGTCCCAGTCTATTCCATGTAAACACAGCCCACACCATTATGGGGCCACCACCAGCATGCACAGTCAACTTGGGTTCATGGCTTCGTGGGGTCTGCGCCACACTGGAATCCTACCAACGAGCGAGGTGATGCGGTGGTTAGCGTGCTGGACTCGCATTCGGGAGGACAACGGTTCAAACCTGGGTCTGCCCATCCTGATTTAGATTTCCCATGATTTTCCTAAATCGCTTCAGGCAAATGCGGCGATGATTCCTTTGAAGGAGCATGGCCGAGTTTCTTCCCCATCCACCCCTAATACGAGGCCGTGCTCTGTCTCTAATGACCTGATTGTCGTCAGGATGTTAAACACTAATCTCCTCCTCCTCGGTTCCTAACATCAGCTCTTACCAGCTGAAATCGGGACTCACCTGACCAGGCCACGGTTTTCCAGTTGTCTAGAATCCAACCGATACAGTCGTGAGTCCAGGAGAGGCGTTGCGGGCAATGTCGTGCTGTTAGCAAAGACATTCTCGTCAATCGACTGTTGCCATAGCCCATTATCATCAAATTTCACCGCACTGTCCTAACGATTACGGTCGTCGTATGTCCCACACTCATTTCTGCAGTTATTTCACGCAGTGTTGCTCGTCTGATAGCATTGATAGCTCTACAAAAACGCCATTGCTCTCGATCACTAAGTGAGGCCGTCGGCCACTGCGTTTTCCATGGTGAGAGATAACGCCTGAAATTTGATATCCTCGGCACACCCTTGACACTGCAGATCTCTGAGTATTCCCTAACGATTTCCGAAATGGAATGTATACAGGGTGTTACAAAAAGGTACGGCCAAACTTTCAGGAAACATTTCTCACACACAAATAAAGGAAAGATGTTATGTGGACATGTGTCCGGAAACGCTTAATTTCCATGTTAGAGCTCATTTTTGTTTCGTGCTCAATGGAGCACGTTATCATGATTTCATACGGGATACTTCTACCTGTGCTGCTAGAACATGTGCCTTTACAAGTACGACACAACATGTGGTTCATGCACGATAGAGCTCCTGCACATTTCAGTCGAAGTGTTCGTACGCTTCTCAACAACAGATTCGGTGACCGATGGATTGGTAGAGGCGGACCAATGCCATGGCCGCCACGCTCTCATGACCTCAACCCTCTTGACTTTCATTTATAGGGGCATTTGAAAGCTCCTGTCTACGCAACCCCGGTACCAAATGTAGAGACTCTTCGTGCTCGTATTGTGGACGGCTGTGATACAATACGCCACTCTCCAGGGCTGCATCAGCGCATCAGGGATTTCATGCGACGGAGGGTGGATGCATGTATCCTCGCTAACGGAGGACATTTTGAACATTTCCTATAACAAAGTGTTTGAAGTCACGCCTGTGCGTTCTGTTGCTGTGTGTTTCCACTCCATGCTTAATGCGATTTGAAGAGAAGTAATAAAATGAGCTCTAACATGGAAAGTAAGCGTTTCCGGACACATGTCCACATAACATATTTTCTTTCTTTGTGTGTGAGAAATGTTTCCTGAAAGTTTGACCGTACCTTTTTGTAACACCCTGTATAGCTCCACCAACCACTCCACTTTCAAAAATGGTTCAAATGGCTCTGAGCACTATGGGACTTAACATCTGGGGTCATCAGTCCCCTAGAACTTAGAACTACTTAAACCTAACTAACCTAAGGACATCACACACATCAATGCCCGAGGCAGGATTCGAACCTGCGACCGTATCGGTGGCGCGGTTCCATACTGAAGCGCCTAGAACCGCTCGGCCAGTCTGGCCGGCCCACTTTCAAATGTTGTTAACTTTCGTCATGCGTCCATAATCACGTAGGAAAGCTTTTCACATCAATCACCTGAGTAGAAATGATAGCTCCGCCATTCAGGGCCCGAGCCGTGTGCGGCTCGCGTTGATGCCGTTCATAGCTTGGCATCTTGTAATAGCGATAGTGGCGTCTCATTTTCTTAGTGTGTTCACTGGCGCCTCTACGTTTGCTCGCCTCGTCTCACTTTGAGGACAGCAGCAGCGCTCATCGATAGCACCTACTGTGGTACCATCTTCGTAGCGGCCTCTAGTGTTTCCGGGTCGTCGTGTGTCGAGCTAGGGGAGTTGGGACGGAGCAGCAGTGAGCGCAGGACAGCCAGTCAGACAGTACTCGCCCGACCACTGGCGACACACACGCTCTGTCCGACGGAAGCATGTGTTCGCGAGAGTGTAAGACCATGTCAAGGACCGGATTCAGTTAGTTTTAGTTGAATAGATCGTGATATCTGACAAGGGAACCTCCCCATCGCACCCCCCTCAGATTTAGTTATAAGTTGGCAAAGTGGATAGGCCTTGAAAAACTGAACACAGATCAATCGAGAAAACAGGAAGAATTTGTGTGGGACTATGAAAAAAATAAGCAAGATATACAAACTGAGTAGTCCATGCGCAATATAAGCAACATCAAAGATAATGTGAACTCAGGAGCGCCGTAGTCCCGTGGTTAGCGTGAGCAGCTGCGGAACGAGAGGTCCGCGGTTCAAGTCTTCCCTCGAGTGAAAACTTCATTTTCGCAAAGTTTTGATCTGTCTGTTCGTTCATTGACGTCTCATGTGTTCGGTCAGAGGGTCAGTTGCCCTCTGTAATAAAAAAAACTGAGTTAATCGATCAACAACGAACTTAAATGGATGTCTTACGACGTCCGCCCCGAGCAGATGAAACGAACAATAGCGAACAAAATGAGATAAAAAAAATGAAAACTTTACTTTCTTTATTTTCGCAAAGTTTTGATCTGTCTGTTCGTTCATTGACGTCTCTGTTCACTGTAATAAGTTTAGTGTCTGTGTTTTGCGACCGCACCGCAAAACCGTGCGATTAGTAGGCGAAGGGATGTGCCTCTACAATGGGAACCGAAAACATTTGATCGGAAGGTCATAGGTGAACAAATTCCTCCACAGGAAAACACGTCTGATGTATTCTATACGACACTGGTGACGGCGTCACATGACAGGAATATGTTGTCGACCCACCTAACTTGTACACCTTTCCCGATTTAGGTTTTCTTGTGGATGTGATAATCACTCCGAACAAAGTGATGAAATCATAAGAGTTTGTCACATAAACTGCAACAAATGTATGCAATAGTTTCGCAGTCGCACAGTTTTCCCTTTTAACGTTTTCAAAATTTTCGATGTGTAGACCGTCAAATCCTGCATATGTCCAAGCAAATCTGAGCATCTCTTGGAATTTTGGAAAGCGAAGTTGATTACGTGTGAGTGCCTGAACTTTGATAATTGGCTGAAAATAAAAAAATTAAACTTTTCACTCGAGGGAAGATTTAAACCAAGGGCCTCTCGTTTCGCAGCTGCTCACGCTAACCACGGGACCACGGCACCCCTGAGGTCCAATTATCCTTGATGTTGCCTATCTTGCGCATGGACTACTCAGTTTGTATATTTTGCTTATTTTTTTCATAGTTCCACACAACTTCTTCCTGTTTTCTCGATTGATCTGTGTTCAGTTTTTCAAGGCCTATCCACTGTGACAACTTATAACTAAATCTTAGGGGGGTGCGATGAGGAGGTTCCCTTGTGAGTAGTGCAACTTTCTACTCTGCGTGGGTGTCCGCCAGTCGAAGTGCCCTCATGGCAATAAGTTGTCAGTCGACGATTTATACTGGGACCTTTCCCGTGCCTGACTTGGGTGGGGACGACCGTTGGTTGGTCGTTCGGTCGGTCGTCGCAGCGGACGCTTCTAGCTTCTGTGTGTTTGTGAGGAATTCGTCTGCGTTGTTTCACAGTGACTGGTTTTAGTATTGTGAGTCGTTTGTGGAATTGTTTTCCCGGATCCATGTGTATCGTGTGGTTTTGAATGAGCAATTATTTAAATGCTGTCTGCGTACTGGATTTGGTGAGGAGGTTTCGGCTTCGGACGGAGCAGCGAGGAGGCCCGCTGCGCGAGGGCAGGCCGGGACCGCTGGTGGCGTGCAGGCAGTGTCGGACCGAGGGGCTGTAGCTGGCGACTGAACCCAGGACCTTTGAAGTTGAGTGAACCGTGTCCAGTACTGAAACCTCCACTGTTTGAGGTCTCACTGTTGTTTGCGTGTTGCTGCTCCCAGGGTCGATGAGACCAACCGCAACAAGTGGAGCCTGTCCATTAGCCGCCATCTACTTCTTGATGTTAGTTTGGATTTACAAGGGGAGGCCGCCAATTGTGAAATTCAGATTCGATTCATACTGCGCATAATAAAAGCTCATGGCCAGAGGTGTAATGTGGCAAAGCACCAAGATGCACTTCTCAGCCGTTGTCGCGAAAATCGACAGTTAAAAGAAACCGTTGCGGTGAACTACTCTCTACGATTACTAAATTTCTACAGCGTTGTGGCGCAGCGGTAAGCGCTCGGGTTCGTAACCCGAAGGTCGCCGGATCGAATCTCGCGCCATGCAACCTTTTTTTTTTTTAGTATTTGTTTTTTGTAATTCAAATATATATATATATATATATACATATATATATATATATGTATATATATATATATATAATTCCCGGCAATCAGTTGCAACAATTATGCATATAATAAGTTGTTGAAAGTCGTTTGTCGTGGAAAAACTGGCGACTTCGAACATCATTATGTTTTCCGTAAACAAAGTTGTATTTCACAAATGTTATTAATTGTCTTCATAATTTTAACCACGTATAGTCAACGGAAGGCGTGGAAACGATATTCCGAAACGAATACGTATAGCGTAAGTCAAACGTTCGAATTAGAACAGAGACCCCACGAACACAAATTTGCTGTGGCAGGTATGAAATATAAACTCCGTTACTCGCTCGTTACACTTTAAGGACAGATGTTGAATGGGCCGAAACGAGCCGCCGCATAACAGCGTAGTTGCGTGCTAACTTCGAAAGAAGGTAGATACGGTCCCTAGCGCAATTTATAACATAGTCGAAAATCAGTGCGGACGTGAGAGCTTTGGTACACCCTGTTAAACAAACGGAAAAATGGAGGCGGTACAATTGGAGAGCGATCAGCCTTCACCAACATGCATAAGCAATTCATTAATGTTTGAATTACAAAAAACTAATTATAAAAAAAATTGCATGGCGCGAGATTCGATCCGGCGACCTTCGGATTACGAACCCGAGCGCTTACCGCTGCGCCACGACGCTGGGGAAAAAATTTATTGATCGTAGAGAGTATTTCACCGCAATGGTTTCTTTTAACTGTCTATTTTCTCGACAACGGCTGAGAAGTGCATGTTGGTGCTTTGCCACATTACACCTCTGGCCAGGAGCTTTCATTATGCGCAGTATGAATCGAATCTGAATTTCACAATTGGCGGCCTCCCCTTGTTAGTATTATTCTTATTAGTGAAGTGCAACAAGCGGTATTTTCTACTTTGTGGCCGCTAACGCCCCAGTTACCTGCCCTGGATGTTCGGTAGTGTACCTTTCCTCATCGTGTTGATGCTGTCCGACATGGCGTGTAGTTCGACAGTCTCTTGAATTGTACTGTGCATATGTTTTTGGGAGGTTTTGGTTCTGAAGACGTTGTGCTGTCCGTCGCTGCGCCCTTGCCTAAAAATATTCCATCGTTGTAACAGTGATCGGACGTTAGGCGGATTGGTAGTCAGTCAGTCGGAGCTTAAGCTACCCCTGGTGTGAGTTGCCATACTGTTACGTGAGTACAACTCTTCGCTGCCTGTCTCACCGCTTACACAGCTGTAGTCACCTTCCTCAGGTCGATCCAGGGAGCACTGTCTGTGGATCGCTCCGTCTTCTTTGGACAAGTTGTGATAAGTGTTTTAAATCTACCCTAATGTTTTAACATGTTAGTCACAGAGGGCGGGCCTATTAGTTATAGGGAGCTCCAACGTTAGGCGGGTTATGGAGCCCCTCAGGAAAATAGCGAGTAGGTCGGGGAAGAATGCCAGTGTGCACTCGGTGTGCTTGCCGGGGGGTCTCGTCCGTAATGTGGAGGAGGCCCTTCCGGCAGCTATTGAACGCACTGGGTGTGACCGGCTGCAGATAGTAGCACATGTCGGAACGAATGACGCCTGCCGCTTGGGTTCTGAGGCCATCCTTGGTTCCTTCCGGCGGCTGGCTGATTTGGTGAAGACAACCAGCATCGCACGCGGAGTGCAAGCTGAGCTTAATATCTGCAGCATAGTGCCCAGAGTCGATCGCGGTCCTCTGGTTTGGAGCCGTGTGGAGGGTCTAAACCAGAGGCTCAGGCGACTCTGCGACTATAATGGTTGCAAATTCATCGACCTCCGTTATTGGGTGGAGAACTGTAGGGCCCCCCTAGACAGGTCAGGCGTGCACTACACACCGGAAGCAGCTACTAGGGTAGCAGAGTACGTGTGGCGTGCACACGGGGGTTTTTTAGGTTAGAGGGACCCCCCCCCTTGGGCGAAACGATAAAATACCTGACGGCTTACCAGAGAGGACATTATCATCGTTGATAAAGAACGTCCGTCCTCAGAGACCAAAAACAGGAAAAGTTAACGTAATATTGGTAAACTGCAGGAGTATCCAGGGCAAGGTTCCTGAATTAGTATCTCTTATTGAAGGAAATAGTGCGCATATAGTATTAGGAACGGAAAGTTGGTTAAAACCGGAAGTGAACAGTAACGAAATCCTAGACACAGAATGGAATATATACCGCAAGGATAGGATAAACGCCAATGGTGGAGGAGTATTTATAGCAGTAAAGAATTCAATAATATCCAGTGAAGTTATTAGCGAATGCGAATGTGAAATAATCTGGGTTAAGTTAAGTATCAAAGGTGGGTCAGATATGATAGTCGGATGCTTCTATAGACCACCTGCATCAGCAACCGTAGTAGTTGAGCGCCTCAGAGAGAACCTGCAGAACGTCGTGAAGAAGTTTCGTGATCATACTATTGTAATAGGGGGAGACTTCAATCTACCAGGTATAGAATGGGATAGTCACACAATCAGAACTGGAGCCAGGGACAGAGACTCTTGTGATATTATCCTGACTGCCTTGTCCGAGAATTACTTCGAGCAGATAGTTAGAGAACCAACTCGTGAAGCTAACGTTTTAGACCTCATAGCAACAAATAGACCGGAACTTTTCGACTCCGTGAATGTAGAAGAGGGTATCAGTGATCATAAGTCAGTGGTTGCATCAATGACTACAAGTGTAATAAGAAATGCCAAGAAAGGAAGGAAAATATATTTGCTTAACAAGAGTGATAGGGCAAAAATCGCATTTCTGAGGAAGAGGATGTGGAACAAAAATGGAAAAAATTCAGAAACATCGTCCAGTACGCCTTAGATAAGTTCGTACCGACTAAGGTCCAAAGCGAGGGGAAAGATCCACCGTGGTATAACAATCATGTACGAAAGGTACTACGGAAACAAAGAAAGCTTCATCATAGGTTTAAGAGTAGTCGAATCATAGCTGATAAGGAAAAGCTGAACGAAGCGAAAAAGAGCGTAAAGAGAGCAATGAGAGAAGCATTCAACGAATTCGAACATAAAACATTGGCAAACAATCTAAACAAGAACCCTAAAAAGTTTTGGTCATATGTAAAATCGGTAAGCGGATCTAAATCCCCTATTCAGTCACTCGTTGACCACGATGGCACCGAAACAGAGGACGACCGAAGAAAGGCAGAAATACTGAATTCAGTGTTCCGAAACTGTTTCACTGCGGAAAATCGTAACACGGTCCCTGACTTCAGCCGTCGCACGGACGCCAAAATGGAAAATATTGAAATAAACGATATCGGAACTGAAAAACAACTGCTATCACTTAGTAGCGGAAAAGCATCCGGACCAGACGAGATACCCTTAAGATTCTACAGTGATTATGCTAAAGAACTTGCCCCCTTTCTATCAGCAATTTATCGTAGATCGCTGGAAGAACGTAAAGTACCTAGCGACTGGAAGAAAGCGCAGGTCGTTCCCATTTTCAAGAAGGGTCATAAATCAGATGCGAATAATTATAGGCCTATTTCGCTTACGTCAATCTGTTGTAGAATAATGGAACATGATTTGTGTTCTCGTATTATGACGTTCTTAGATAATACAAATCTCCTTCATCATAATCAACATGGATTCCGCAAACAGAGATCATGTGAAACTCAGCTCGCCCTATTTGCCCAAGAAATTCACAGTGCCGTAGACACTGGCGAGCAGATTGATGCCGTATTCCTGGACTTCAGGAAGGCATTTGATACGGTTCCGCACTTACGTTTAGTGAAAAAAATACGAGCTTACGGAATATCGGACCAGGTTTGTGATTGGATTCAGGATTTCCTAGAAGAAAGAACACAACATGTCATTCTTAACGGTTCAAAATCTGCAGATGTAGAGGTAATTTCGGGAGTACCGCAGGGAAGCGTGATAGGACCTTTATTGTTTACAATATACATAAATGACTTAGTTGACAACATCGGTAGCTCCGTGAGGCTATTTGCAGATGACACGGTTGTCTACAAGAAAGTAGCAACATCAGAAGACTCGTACGTACTCCAGGAGGACCTGCAGAGGATTAATGCATGGTGCGACAGCTGGCAGCTTTCCCTAAACGTAGATAAATGTAATATAATGCGCATACATAGGGGCAGAAATCCATTCCAGTACGATTATGCCATAGGTGGTAAATCATTGGAAGCGGTAACGACCGTAAAATACTTAGGAGTTACTATCCGGAGCGATCTGAAGTGGAATGATCACATAAAACAAATAGTGGGAAAAGCAGGCGCCAGGTTGAGATTCATAGGAAGAATTCTAAGAAAATGTGACTCATCGACGAAAGAAGTAGCTTACAAAACGCTTGTTCGTCCGATTCTTGAGTATTGCTCATCAGTATGGGACCCTTACCAGGTTGGATTAATAGAAGAGATAGACATGATCCAGCGAAAAGCAGCGCGATTCGTCATGGGGACATTTAGTCAGCGCGAGAGCGTTACGGAGATGCTGAACAAGCTCCAGTGGCGGACACTTCAAGAAAGGCGTTACGCAATACGGAGAGGTTTATTATCGAAATTACGAGAGAGCACATTCCGGGAAGAGATGGGCAACATATTACTACCGCCCACATATATCTCGCGTAATGATCACAACGAAAAGATCCGAGAAATTAGAGCAAATACGGAGACTTACAAGCAGTCGTTCTTCCCACGCACAATTCGTGAATGGAACAGGGAAGGGGGGATCAGATAGTGGTACAATAAGTACCCTCCGCCACACACCGTAAGGTGGCTCGCGGAGTATAGATGTAGATGTAGATGTTACTGCCTTCCCCACTTGTAATTCCGACCTTCAGCCGTTAATTGTTTATTACACTGCATGTGGCCTTCAGCAGATAAATTACTTTCAATTTTCTCTTAATAAGGCCTGCAGCCGTCACTATAGCCTGTTACAGTTCGTTAAGATGGTTTTAAAAAGGTTTTAGTATTTTAACATGCAACTACCTTCCTTATTTGTAATTCAGGCCTTCAGCAGTCGAGTATTCTGAAAATTGCTTGTGGCCTTCAGCCCCCAATAATTTTGAATCGTTCCTTTTGTGGACTGGCAAGAGCGCCAATCCACTATGAGAGGAAGTCGAAAGGCACGCGTTTAAGCTCACGCAGGCTGGCGTGAGGTCTGGAAAATGACAAGGAATTGAGACTAGCAAAAAAGGTACGTAGCTTCTGGAATACTTAACTTTAATCCATAATTGGTGAACATCGGTCTGACGGTACATGCATCACAAGAAAAATAGCAAATCATAATGGCGCCTTGCTAGGTCGTAGCAAATGACGTAGCTGAAGGCTATGCTAACTATCATGTCCATTATAATTATCCGGGCTGTTATGCCGTAGTCGGTTGATGAATTCTGAGGTGATTCCGTACGTCAGTCAGTAGCGAGCCAGTGTGTGTGTTGGACCTTCCATCAAGCTACGGACCCCCTTGAAGATGTCTCCCGCAGTCGGAGACGAAACGTTGGGAATCACCTCAGAATTCATCAACCGACCACGACATAACAGCCCGGATAATTATAATGGACATGATATTTCCGGCCGTGAAAGTTTACATTTTAGTATGCTAACTATCGTCTCGGCAAATGAGAGCGTAATTTGTCAGTGAACCGTCGCTAGCAAAGTCGGCTGTACAACTGGGGCGAGTGCTAGAAAGTCTCTCTAGACCTGCCGTGTGGTGGCGCTCGGTCTGCAATCACTGATAGTGGCGACACGCGGGTCCGACGTATACTAACGGATCGCGGCCGATTTAAAGGCTACCACCTAGTAAGTGTGGTGTCTGGCAGTGACACCACAGTTTCTTAATTTATTTTTTCTCGAGTCAGAAACATACAAATTTACAATAGCCACACACATCAATAAATATGTACATATATAAATTATTACTGTTTTCATTGTTAAGAAGAAAATATCTTAGTATTTGTTAATGTGTAACTGCCTTCCTCACTTGTAATTCAGGCCTTCAGCCGTTGTGTATTCTGAAATTTCTGCTGGCCTTCAGCCGTCAATTGTTTGTAACACTGCTTGTGGCTCTCAGCCGTCAAATAGTTTCAGTTCTGCCTTGATAAGGCCTTCAGCCGTCACTGTAACTTGTTACATTTATTAAGATTGTTAAAAGGGTTTTGGTATTTTTAACGTGTAATTGTCCACCTTATTGGTAACTTAGGCGTTCAGCCGTTGAGTATTTTGAAATTGCCTCTGACCTTCAGCCGACGAATAATTTTGAACCTTCTTAATCATGCCTTCAGCCGTTAATTGTGTGTGACATTGCTTGTGGCCATCAGCCGACAATAACTTACAATTCTTCTAATAAGGCTTTCAGCCGCCAGTGTAGGAAAATCTTTTAAAAATGATTGTTGAGAGTTTTTTTTTAATAAAGCGTATGTGTTTTCTGTGCAACCAACGGTAACTGATTAGGCTCCGTCCACACCTTTCCTGCTTTCCATAAGTCCCACGTCTCAGTGCCCTTTTATATCTTGTGTAGGAGATACCACCGACATCTGTAAATGTGCATACTGCTATCTTGTGGCTTTCACCTCATTGTAATCTTGGGTGATTTTCACGTAAAGTGTGACAGTGTGTTATCAAATTTATGATTATGAATGCAGGAAGTTCTTTCCACGGAGAAAACACAACTACTCTCGCCTTTTACGACGCACGTTATCTACATAAGCCGCCACTATCATGGCCGTAACTATGACACAGCACAGAGCACAGCAGTGGCTCGGGAGCTCCACGGTAATGTGACTGCCACCTGAGGCAATGACTGCATTAGCTGGGGGTTCCATGCTGGTTGGTGGAGTACTGTACTGCAACTGTCATTTTGCTGCTCTTTAAACTGCCAAGTCAAAAACTGGACAAGGAAATCTTTAGAAAACCTCTGCATTGTAAGTCTTCTCATACACATGATTCAGTACCTTTCAGATCTGAAGGTGAAAACGTATGAAATTCCTGAATTACACACTCGTTAATACCGTAAATTTCCACTTTGACAACCGAATTTAATTTTTTTTTATAAATTCATGATTTGATTCTATTTTGAGTGGCATCGATCAATTTATTAAATAGGACAACAAATTAATTTCTTCTGTAGCAGACTGAGACCATGTCGTGGAAGCGATAGGCAAGAGTTTCAGACCATCACCCCATCTAGAACCACCAGCGTACAAATGGAATGTGAATTAAGTTCCTGGGCGTTATCTAATGCCTTGTTACGTAAATATCGATCTCTGTTTCAGCTGCAACCTCTGATGGAGATATGTAGCTGACTTGCATAACGGAAGATAAGCGAAATCATTTATTTTGAACTCATGTGTACTTATACAGTGCTCGGCATGTCTTAAACCAGTCTAAACGCTAGGAGATTATTGTAAAGGTAGAATAGTGCCTTCGATATAGGTGCTGGAGCACCACCAACCTGTCTCATACTATTGCTCATCAGCTCTTGCTTAATGGAAATTGTGGATCCCATAGATATAACTTAAGGGAATGACAAATAGATATCTAGAATAGCAATCATAATTTGGAATCGCCCTGGAAGAAGCTGACGAAGTCATTAAGGTGTCTAAAAACACTAAAGCAACAGTTTTAGGTGATATGAGAGTGGAACAGAGTAAACATTTAGGCATCACCTCGAAGGGAACGATCTATTGATACGTAATCAGCATGGTTTCAGAAAACATCGTTCTTGTGCAACGCAGCTAGCTCATTATTCGCACGAAGTAATGGCCGCTATCGACAGGGGATCTCAAGTTGATTCCGTTATTTCTAGATTTCCGGAAAGCTTTTGACACCGTTCCTCACAAGCGACTTCTAATCAAGCTGCGGGCCTATGGAGTATCGTCTCAGTTGTGCGACTGGATTCGTGATTTCCTGTCAGGAAGGTCGCAGTTCGTAGTGATAGACGGTAAATCATCGAGTAAAACTGAAGTGATATCAGGTGTTCCCCAGGGAAGCGTCCTGGGACCTCTGCTTTTCCTGATCTATATAAATAACCTGGGTGACAATCTGAGCAGTTCTCTTATGTTGTTCGCAGATGATGCTGTAATTTACCGTCTAGTAAGGTCATCCGAAGACCAGTATCAGTCGCAAAGCGATTTAGAAAAGATTGCGGTATGGCAGTTGACGCTAAATAACGAAAAGTGTGAGGTGATCCACATGAGTTCCAAAAGAAATCCGTTGGAATTCGATTACTAGATAAATAGTACAATTCTCAAGGCTGTCAATTCAACTAAATACCTGGGAGTTAAAATTACGAACAACTTAAGTTGGAAAGACCACATAGAAAATATCGTGGGGAAGGCGAGCCAAAGGTTGCGCTTCATTGGCAGGACGCTTAGAAGATGCAGCAAGTCCACTAAAGAGACAGCTTACACTACACTCGTTCGCCCTCTGTTAGAATATTGCTGCGCGGTGTTGCATCCTTACCAGGTGGGATTGACGGAGGACATCGAAAGGGTGCAAAAAAGGGCAGCTCGTTTTGTATTATCACGTAATAGGGGAGAGAGTGTGGCAGATATGATACGCGAGTTGGGATGGAAGTCATTAAAGCAAAGACGTTTTTCGTCGCGGCGAGATCTATTTACGAAATTTCAGTCACCAACTTTCTCTTCCGAATGCGAAAATATTTTGTTGAGCCCAACCTACATAGGTAGGAATGATCATCAAAATAAAATAAGAGAAATCAGAGTTCGAACAGAAAGGTTTAGGTGTTCGTTTTTCCCGCGCGCTGTTCTGAAGTGGAATGGTAGAGAGATAGCATGATTGTGGTTCGATGAACCCTCTGCCAAGCACTTAAATGTGAATTGCAGAGTAATCATGTAGATGTAGATGTGGATGTAGATCAAAGGCATTTCATTGGGATTGCTACATTTTCTATATCTATTTGCCCTAAGTGAAGAACAGATCCCTAATACACGTCGTAAGTAATTTATTTCCGCAGCTCGCGATCACGATGATCAGCGTCAACACAGTCCTGGTGCGCAGTGGTGTTCAGCTACCACACGAAGCAATTATAGCGTTACTGGGGAAATTTATCAGCGGACCCCGATCAACTTCCAACATTTGATTATTACCGAAACAGTTTAGGAAAGAGTCGCCAGCCTAGCCCTGATCCACAAGACTAGGATAAAACGTTACCACTTATGTACTACTATCAGCTCTGTAGCAGCCTGATTACATTATGTTAAGCTCCAGATTCGTACCACTGAATTGGAAACATACATCACTATTGGTCTCAACATAACTCCGAAATCGAATACTGCAATGTCATCAATATCCTGAGAAAAGAAAAAGTCTCTAGACCATTATTCAAAGCAAGAAAGATCCAACAGCCATTGGAAATCAAGCTCATCGTTCCTCACGGAGACGATATAGTTTATCTTTATTTGAAGAAGCCGCCGATCAACAGTGATTTTCACTGTGTGCTGTATTCGATTAACAACACCAGCTTCTTCTACGTCTCAAATTTCCCTCGACTCTGCTTTGAACTACAAAACTGTAGACTAGCCATCACTACAGGGAGATACCGCCATAACGTTCCACACCTCTGCTCTTAATCAAAACAAGTCATCAGATGTCGGAAACTGCTGACGAACCTCCGCACCTGGGCACAGGGACATAAGATATTTCTCAGTCCTTCCATACTCGATATGTAGCTTGTCCAATCTCCATACATCCCAAAGTACTGGCTGGAGAAAACTGTATGCTACTGAAATAAGTCACTGTGAGTGCATCTCTCTGGATGTTAAGACCTCTCTCCTTCTCCTTCTCTCTCTCTCTCTCTGTCTCTCTCTCTGTCTCTCTCTCTCTCTTTCTCTTTCTTTTGTGTGTGTGTGTGTGTGTGTGTGTGTGTGTGTGTGTGTGTGTGTCTGTATCAGTGCGTAAGCGTGTTCAAGACAGAGGGAGCGAAAAGAGAGAGAGGGAGAGAGAGAGAGAGAGAGGGAGAGAGAGAGAGAGAGGTGGGAGGGAAAACTGGAAGTGAATAAATATTAGAAGAAATGTTTTATACACTTTGGGAGGATCCAGCCTGTGGCAACAGTGGAGAAGAGAGATATTAATTTAAAATAACAAAAAATAACCTTAAAAAGACCCTGTTGACTTATTCCTTTTAACGTATGTAGACAGAGAGCCAATAAAGTTAATATAATATTCAAAAGCCAGCCGGTGTAGCCGAGCGATTCTAGGTGCTTCAGTCTGGAACCGCGCGACCGCTACGCTCGCAGGTTCGAATCCTGCCTCGGGCATGGATGTGTGTGATGTCCTTATGTTAGTTAGGTTTAAGTAGTTCTAAGTCCTAGGGGACTGATGACCTCAGATGTTGAGTCCCATAGTGCTCAGAGTCATTTGAACAAATTTTTAATTTTCAAAACAGAATTTTTAGAGAACTTTATTTAAACTAAAAGGCCAACGTGAAGAAAACTAACACTTATTTTTGTATTTCATGTTCGATACATTTCCGTCGCCAAAAGTGCTGACAAAAAGTGAGCAGAGGAACAAATAAAGAAAATAAAATGCTTTCAGTGCTCTAATATTTTGTCCAGAATTCCTCATTGTTTCTGACTTCAATTACGCGTCTTAGCGTGAAACCTATGAGGCGTTCGACGTAATTGCCAGAACAGGCAATTTCCTCTCAGGCTTCAAGAGCGCAGTCCCAGGGCGCATCAGCTGTCACCAGTTGGTTTCGTGGCCGGTTCTCTGACAGTGTTCGTGCTACCTACGACCATATATTTGCGATTGGGTACGTATTACCAGCCCGAGGTGAACAGCCCATGACGTTAATGTCCATGTTGGACAGCTGCTACTGAACGAATGCGGACTTACGCACAGGTCAAGGGTCTTCTTGTAGCGTGAATTCTCATTCACTATATAGCATTTTCACTGAAGGCAGTATCATGTTCTTTCAGTTTGAGGGCGTACAGCCTGCTATCAAGGGTTCCTTTCGCAGAAATCCAATGCCTTCAGGAAACTTTTTCTTGTCGTCGCGATGTCTTGTTCCTGGCGGCCGATAAGCTACTGTTGGGTCGTTGTTGCTTGTGCAAAACACCTTGTCATCGGTGATGATAACGTTTTCTCACGCCTCATTCTGAAGGAGCTCTTCGTATGCCAGCCGGTATAATACACTTTCCTCGGTGAGTTCCTGTTTTAACACGGATCTTCGTGCGTGCAGTCCAGTTTCCGTCAGCCTTCGGCGAACTGTGTCACTGGAACCGGGGAAGTTCGTCTGTCTCCGCAACTGCTTCGCGTTTAGTGAAGGGAAGGTGTCGGCTCTTACGCACAAGCTCTGTGTCCTCCTGCTGTGTGGTCAGTCTGTTCCTACTTGAGCCAGAATTCTGCTCGTAGTGCGTCTTTCAACGTAATTCTTCCACCGACTCTTTGCGTTAGTGGGTTGCACGCCATACCTCCTGCCAGCATCTCTAATCGAGAAGTTTCCTTCTTGAATCAAAGCGACGACTCTGTCTTTAATTGAACGCCTCCTGTGAGCCATTGCAACTAACTTCCGGCGATATCATTTCCGCTTGCCTCTTTTGCTGACGCCTGAGGAGGAAGTGAAAATGTTGTCAAAAGAAGCTGCAGTGCTGACAGACTTCCGCTTTAAGTCCGCCCGTAAACTCATGTGGCTACAGCCTGTGGAGAGTCCGCGTAGACCAAGACGGAGACATTTTTTCCAGGTGTCGGAGGGTGGGGGGGGGGGGGGGGGGGTTCGAATTCCACCCATGACATGAACGAATTTCTCTTGAATTTATGTTCGTCTATGTGTGTCTGTGCCCGCCCCTCAATAAAAATTTACTTCATTTTGAACAAGTAAAGTACTGTGAAGTTGCTAAATGCCAGTAGGTGGAGACCTAGTCTGACTTCTTTAAAAGATATATATACATGAATAGGGGAAAAGTAAAAAGCCTGTCTGGCTTACCTTCTGTTGCAGATGTAACTAAGGCGGAAAAGCGGAGGCTGCTAGTTCGAATATGGTCCAATATTGAACCACTGTAATATGCAGATGTCTAACGTCGAATTATTAAGCAAAAGGAAAAAGAATCCGGTGTACTGGAAATAGCTACAGTAGGCATATATGTAATGCACGTATATGTGATTGTTATTGGTTTGTCCTGAATACCATGCATTTATTGGGTCCAGAGACCGAATCTAGGGATAGACTTTAGATATTCTGAGGTTCCTTCCCCCGCCAGGTTAGCCGAGAGCGATAATGCGCTGCTTTCTGGACTCGGGTATGCGCGCCGGCCCCAGATCGAATCCGCCCGCCGGATTAACGACGAGGGCCGGTGTGCCGGCCAGCCTGGATGTGGTTTTTAGGCGGTTTTCCACATCCCTCTAGGTGAATACTGGGATGGTCCCCACGTCCCGCCTCAGTTACACGACTCACAGACATCTGAAACACATCCGTACTTTTATCTGATTTACACTAGATGCAGACGGATGGCGTACTCTGATCCTGTCCTGGGGCGTATGGGGTGGCGGCAGGAAGGGCATCCTTCAAGTTAACATGCCAAATCCGGTTTAACTACGCCAACCCCTCGCAAAATGCGGGACAAAGACGCAAGCGATAGAATTCCGAGGTTCCTTTCAACACACGGGTTGATATTTAATCCACAGTTCTCAATACACAGGCAACTTCCATTCCCATAGTCATCCTTGAGATGATTTTGAATAGCTTTACAATACATATTACTGCTGCTTAACAGTTGTCATGTGAATGGAGAATACATAGAAACTCATGAACGTGCCAGAAATGTAACACGCGTGTGTGGTAAGTTAATTCATCAGCATACGGCAGATCCTTGCTGAATCACGTGCACGTACAACTAGGCTTATATTGAAGGACAGGTCATGCAATTGAAGAAAATTTCTTTAAGCCCCTTCGACATCATCAGCTTGACAAGATAGATAAATCAACATCGGATCAATATGCTGTGTCTGACATAAGTCATAAACATCTTTGACAATACCTCATTTACTGTCATCCATCCACGAAAGTGAAATAATAGTTGTGCACATGTGGCTGATGAGATTTATTGGTATGTAATGGAGCACTGTGATTCAACATATTGGTTAGCTTAGTGAGCGACTGGAAGATATAACGGGTAAGGAGAATTACTATTTTCATTCTTAACCACAATGTTTGATTTGTGTTCAGTGAACTGTACTGAGCCTCAAACCCATTAACTGCACTCATGCCACTACTCAGAAATCGAATATCGGAGTTCAAACTTCCTGAAAGTCTGTAATTATGGTCGTACTTTTTTCTGGGGGTCCGTAACAGACTCACTAGCTTACAGTTAATATTTTCTGACAGTTAGGTGATTCAGCAACGTTGTGTTACTAATCTGATAATAGAGCCCATTCACGAGATGTTTGATGGTAGTACGTGAGCGCACAAGTACTCGTTATATCTCTAATCGCTCGCTCTTGCTTGAAGTATTCTGCCATTTATTTATTGGGAACTTGTAACCACTGCTTTAAACAATAAGGGATAGTAAGTATTAGGTGAAGCTGTACTATTTTACAACATTTCTTAAGATGAATTGGTAATGGTTTCATGTTCTGTGTATCTTTTAAGAGCAGCTCTGCAAATGTCTTTTAAAAATAGCTCTGCAAATCTTGCTTTTGTGGTTGTATACTTTCTCTAGGATAAAACACCACATCTTTCGAGACTTAAGCTACTTGAAGAAAACTATAATAATTATAGCAAAGCCGATACGCAATAAGGGCGTATATCATTTCTGTCACTTTCGATTTTATAATCTGGGTAATATTGTCCGAAATATCGCCATCTTCTTCTTTCACTGAATTTGCACAAACGATGGAAAGTTTGGAAAAATGTACCTTTGAGTTCTATACCTTCATCTTGCCATTGCACTGTTCTATCCATTACGGCACAAGGACCAGAGGTAAAAGTAGTCACTTCAAACACGACACCATACGATGGCAGAAGGTAATTTTGTGGCCTTAACCTTAATTCCGAAGAGCGTGAAGCTCTAATTTCAAGGTGCAAAAGACTAATACGAGCTGCTTTAGAAAATAAAAAAAACTTGTTTGAAAATCTGGTCGTCCACTCTTAGTAGTGTGAATGGTGGACAGTGTGCCCTTATAAGCACATTATTAAACGTTGTGTAGCCCTAGTGCTGCATGTTTATAGGCACGCAGGTGCTGTCACTGCAATGCGAATATTCAGTCAGGTCTATAATCTGTGTCGTGAAGCTGAAACGTCCCCTTAGAAAAATTATCAATGACTGTGCTAGTAAACTTCTACTTTATTTGATACAAAGACATCTGAGTAAAACTGAACGTACTCAGACAGTTCTCTCTTTATTTATTTTGATCATCACTAAACTGACACAAAATATTTTTTAGCGCAACGCAATCTGACTTTCAAAAATCCCTACAAAAGAATGGCCCTGACTAACAATAACCTATACCTTTCATAAATCACTTACTTCACAAAAATCTTCGTTACTCGAACTTCTTCAATACAGCGAGCGCCAATACTACTAGCTAAATAAAAGATTCTAACTACTGAAGGCACTAACTACGGATAGGTATAGTTAGCAAATGAAAGATTTTGATAGAGAATAAACAATGTATTTACCTTAATAGTTTTCAAAAGTCATCATATATATATATATATATATATATATATATATATCAATTCATGACATCCATCTTTACAAATTTCCTTTTTCTGGCGGACACACGTCCAGATCGTCCGCTTATAGCAACTTCTCAAATCTGTGGCATCTCTCTCTCCACATCCACCACTGCTGGCGACTCACCTCCAACTGCCCAACGCTACGCGCTGTTCACATCCAACTGCCCAACACTACAACAACGAATATTCCAACAATGCCAACCAGCCACAGACTGCACACAGCACAGTCAGTGATTTTCATACAGACCGCTACGTGGCGTTACCAACATAAAAACCTAGACACCCTACAGCCTACTTACAAAGCAAACTGTCATTTGCACATGGGGCGTAAGTGAATGCAGAGTGAGCGTCAGATATCTTGAATTTACAGAATCAATTACCCTCTTCGCCTCTCTGACGTCATATCTTTGTTCGGGTTTTATGCTGCGGTTGCCAAATGGTCCGGTTTTTCTGCCATCCTGTCTACAGTGGCCCTTTTTCAATTTCTTTATTTTCTTCTGCCGAGTGTACAAAGATGTGTTCCCGCCAGTTGTGTTCAATACTGCGTCTGGTATTTTTTGTATTATTCGTATGATTACTGTGGAAACTCTTGCATGAAGTGTCTTTAAAGATCTGAAGTTTAATTAATACAGCCCCAGACAATAACTTCGCGTCGTTTTGGCATCATTCACTCTACTGCCCACCTCCTTCCCCTCCCCTCCTGGCAAGGTGCTGTCATACATGCTCCCATATGGCCAAGAATGTTGCTAGTTAATTAGAATAACATGCTGTATGATTTAACTACAATGGAAAACTTACATACATTCATTTTTCGTTGATCCTGTATATGTGGGTTATCGGTGGCTGTGATCAGTGAAGCCGGCCGCTGGTGGCCGAGCGGTTCTAGACACTTCAGTCTGGAACCGCGCGACCACTACGGTCGCAGGTTCGAATCCTACCTCGGGCATAGATGTGTGTGATATCCTTAGGTTTGTTAGGTTTAAGTACTTCTATGTTCTAGGGGACTGATGACCTGAGATGTTAAGTCCCATAGTGCTCAGAGCCATTTGAACCATTTGATCAGTGAAACAGTTAGTCCATCATTGTTTCGTCAATATCCTTCAGGAGTTTAGAGGTTATAACTTTCTTAACGTGCTCACGATGTTAGTCCATCATTGTTTCGTCAATATCCTTCAGGAGTTTAGAGGTTATTACTTTCTTAACGTGCTCACGATATCACGTAGTTCTGGCTGCATGCTTAGTGTAGCTTGTGAGCGTTAACTGTGGTATAGACGAAGATATTAACCAGATCCCGTTGCTAAAGATCGTTTGATATTATTGTTGATTCGGTAGGTGACCACTGCTGCTGTGGATTTGGATATTCAACCCATTTGTCAGTTAAATGTAAATCTATTTTACCTGCCAATTTCAAAATAATGTGTGTTTTGCATAGGAGGTCTTCTTTCGCTGCCCTCCCGCAAACAGGTATTAAGCTTTAGAGAGCAATTCTACCCCATGATATTTACTGATTTAACAATAAATCAAAGAGTGTAGGAAGCTAAAAGGATTAAAACATGATTCTAAATTTCCTGAACGTTATGGTTCTTGATGGTATGTCATTCTTGCGTTATCCATTGCGTTCTTAGTTAATTTTAGTAACAGTTTGCCTTAGGGTTATATGTTCCTGTGTATTATATAATTCAATGGGCCTTTCCATAAGAGTACAGTCAAGTCAAGTTTAAACGTGGTGCGGAAAGATCAGTATGACACACAGCACGTTTGTCATTGAATAAGATTCAAGCATAACTATACAAGAAACCGATGGTACACATTCATAATGTTCAAACATAATGATACAAAAGAAACACAAATGCAGTAAAACACCTATAAATCACAATTATATCAATAGTCGTGGCTGTTTGACAGTGTTGGCAAGATGCATTGGAATTCTCTATGCAACGCCATCCTCTGTGTGCACGAATGTAATGCTATCTGACCGACTCTGTCTTACGTGGTAGTAATTGTGGAGCACTGTGCAACATGCATTAAATGAACAACTGCTACCCCAACTCGAAAGACCATGCCACTGAAGGCATACAGCAACACGTAAACATCCCTATGTACTGGAGCTGCAAATATGCTCACTACCAACAGCTGCCGTCGTGGTCAGTACTGCAAAAATCTTAAAAGTCCGCGACCAGGGCTCCCACCCTCAGACTCGAACAATGGACTCCGCCTCGATCTCCGCTCACTGCAATGCATACATCATGCCGTATCCGAAAGAACTCCTCCTAGATCGGCATCTCCACATGAACTCAGCAAATAACACTCTACATGGAACACCTCGAAAAAGCTCAAACTGAAATTTCATGTGGCAGGACTTTCTCCACACCAATCACTTAATGAAAAATCTGCGCACTATCTCACTCTAGGAGATCGGCAGAAGTCCCTCCCCTAATGGAGTCGGTTGCTACAAAAAGATACTGACCTCCTTGGTACGTCTTCTGACCTCACTGCCTGATTTTCAATTATGACCCTTATTTTCGCTTGGGTAAGGGAAATTACTTGGCGTGGAAACTCAAACTTCTCAAAAAATGCACCATCAGCATTGGCGACAAACTGTCGGGCACCGAGCGATGCGGGACTATCTCTGACTCTGAGGAGAAGTGCTTTACACTGCAACCAGCAACTGCTCGCTGAAAACAGGTCGTCGACCATCTGGCCAACAAATACCGGCAGAATTTAAATAAGTTTTCTCCCTAAACAGGAAACAATCGTGTGAGAGGGCCTAAAAGCTGCAAAAAGCACTCCGGCTAGCATTGGGAACAATACACCGTTCTGTACTAACAACGGTACACCACTGGACGCTTGGTGACTCCCAGTCATCTTGACACTTATGCAAGCCCTGTCCTGTGAGTAAAAGTGGCTACTAGCCCCCGCAAGCTCTACCTGCAATCAGCTGCTTCCATTTTCCCAGAATTCCTGCCAATTTAGGCAGCTGTGCGGTAACATTCCAAACAACGTGCTTGTCTCCCCATACTGGCAGCACAAACAGATCACATTATCTTAGTCAATGGAAGGAAGAAACACCAGTCACGTCTAATCTGCCAGTGCAACTAGGTTGTGAATAATGCGGTAAGCAACCACTGTCCACCCATTTCATTGAATGTTAGAGCAGAAATAAAAATGAAAGGGAGGCAAGCTTTCAGGATTTTCCGTCTTTCAGGGTTACATTCTGACCTTGAAAGCACCTTACGCAGTTGCCTGGCATACAACGATTCCCTAGAGGTAATGGAGTGCTTGGTAAGTGTTCTCGGATGTCTTAGTTTATCACCTTGAGATAAGATCTTCTATGTTGCAGAAACGGCTCTGGTACGCTGCTGATACACCACTCACACTTCAGTTGAAGCGAGAATGTCGGAAAGCCGATACCTCAATTGTAAGGACAATATGTTACTGAATAACTGTTTCTGGTGACAGAGTGCGTGGTGTGTATTTTACCATGTCTCTGGGATGTCGGGAGGTTGGCTGACTGCACATTTAGGGACGACTACCCTAGGAAGGCTGGACACAGCAAATTGAACCTGTTCTCAAAAATATTTCTCACGATGCGTATGCGAGCCCAGGAAATGTTGCGGACCCATATTGCCTGTGGCAAATTCGAGGTTATTTTGCAAACATGTTGTTGTTGTTGTTGTGGTCTTCAGTCCAGAGACTGGTTTGATGCAGTTTTCCATGCTACTCTATCCTGTGCAAGCTTCTTCATCTCCCAGTACCTACTTCAACATACATCCTTCTGAATCTGCTTAGTGTACTCATCTCTTGGTCTCCCTCTACGATTTTTACCCTCCACGCTTCCCTCCAATACTAAATTGATGATCCCATGATGCCTCAGAACATGTCCTACCAACCGATCCCTTCTTCTAGTCAAGGTACAAATTGTAAATAGCCTTTCGCTCCCTGTATTTTACCCTGCCACCATCAGAATTTGAAAGAGAGTATTCAAGTCAACATTGGCAAAAGCTTTCTGTAAGTCTACAAATGATAGAAACGTAGGTTTGCCTTTCCTTAATCTATTTTTTAATATAATTCGTAGGGTCAGTATTGCCTAACGTGTTCCAACATTTCTATGGAATCCAAACTGTTCGCCCCGAGGTCAGCTTCTACCAGTTTTTCCATTTTTTGGGATTGGAATTATTATATTCTTCTTGAAGTCTGAGGGTATTTCGCCTGTTTCATACATCAGGATCATATCTCAAATTTCATCTTCATCTACATCCTCTTCCATTTCCGTAATATTGTCCTCAAGTACATCACCCTTGTACAGACCCTCTATACACTCCTTCCACCTTTCCTTAGAACTGGGTTTCCATCTGAGCTCTTGATATTCATACAAGTGATTCTCTTTTCTCCAAAGGTCTCTTTAATTTTTTTGTAGGAAGTATCTATCTTACGCCTAGTGAGATATGCCTCTACATCCTTACATTTGTCCTCTAGCCATCCCTGCTTAGCCATTTTGCACTTCCTGTCGACCTCATTTTTTGAGACGTTTGTATTCATTTTTGCCTGCTTCATTTACTGCATTTTTATATTTTCGCCTCCTTTCAACAATTAAATTCAAAATATCTTCTGTTACCCAAGGATTTATACTATCCCTCGTCTTTTTACCTACTTGATCCTCTGCTGCCTTCACTATTTCATCTCTCAAAGCTACCAATTCTTCTTCTACTGTATTTCTTTCCCCCATTCCTGTCAATCGTTCCCTAATGTTCTCCCTGAAACTCTCTACAACCTCTGGTTCTATCAGTTTATCCAGATCCAATCTCCTTAAATTCCCACCTTGTTACGGTTTCTTCAGTTTTAATCTACAGTTCATAACCAATAGATTGTGGTCAGAGTCCACATCCGCCCCTGGAAATGTATTACAATTTGAAACCTGGTTCCTAAATCTGTGTCTTACATTTATGTAATCTATCTGAAAAGTTCGAGTACCTCCAGGCCTCTTCTATGTATACAATCTTCTTTTATGATTCTTGAATCAAGTGTTAGCTATCATTAACTATGAATAAGTTATGCTCTGTGCAAAATTCTACCAGGCGGCTCTCTCTTTCACTTCTTACCCCCATTCCATATTCACCTACTACGTATCCTTCTCTTCCTTTTCCTATTACCCAATTTCAGTCACCCATGACTATTGAGTTTACGTCTCCCTTTACTATCTGCATAATTTCTTTTATCTCATCATACATTTCATCAATCTCTTCGTCATCTGCGGAGCTAGTCGGCAAATGAACTTGTACTATTGTGGTAGGCGTGGGTTTCGTGTCTATTTTGGCCACAATAATGCTTTCACTATGCTATTTGTTGTAGCTTACCCGCACTCCTATTTTTTTATTCATTATTATACCTACTCCTGCATTACCCCTATTTGATTTTGTATTTATAACCCTGTATTCACCTGACCAGAAGTCTTGTTCCTCCGGCCACCGAACTTCACAAATTCCCACTATATCTAAATTTAACCTATCCATTTCCCTTTTTAAATTTTCTAACCTACCTGCCCGATTAAGGGACCTGACATTCCACGCTCCGATCCGTAGAACGCCAGTTTGCTTTCTCCTGAGTAGTCCCCGCCCGGAGATCCGAATGGGGGACTATTTTACCTCTGGAATATTTTACCCGAGAGGACGCCATCGTCATTTAACCATACAGTAAAGCTGCATGCCCTCGGGAAAAATTACGGCTGTCGTTTCCCGTTGCTTTCAGCCGTTCGCAGTACCAGCACAGCAAGGCCGTTTTGGTTAGTGTTACAAGGCCAGATCAGTCAGTCATCCAGACTGTTGCCCCTGCAACTACTGAAAAGGCTGCTGCCCCTCTTCAGGAACCACACGTTTGTCTGGCCTCACAACAGATACCCCCCCCCCCCCCCCCTTGTGGTTGCACCTGCAGTACGGCTATCTGTATCGCTGAGGCACGCAAGTCTCCCCACCAACGGCAGGGTCCATGGTTCATGGGGGAGTTTGCAAACATAGAATCACTGTACGTCAGCAGCTTCCAAGTGTTACTTCCTGCTAAACAGTAATGTGAGTCCACGGTCACAGTTACACTGGGAAATTCATCTGGGAGGAACAAGAGCGGCGTTGGTGCAGCAGGGAACTGAATGGCAAATAAGAGCTCATCACTGCGGTTGTTTATGAGACAATCCCTCAAAAGTTACCATTTTGATGGAATCTCTCAACACTTACATTTCTGTATTATGATGCTGAAGAGTTTAGTTGATATTTTGTATTAGTGGAATACAGCTTTTAACACTTCCGTCTATTGCTTCAGTTTTTGTATCAACATATAGATAGACCCCCTAGGAAGAGTGCATGACATGCAAATGAATTTATCTGTAACAAACGATGTAGCAAAGTAGTTACGTTTTGGTCCACTATCTTTTAAACAGAAACCCCTGGCAGTTTCGTTTATGTTGCCCTACATTCAACTTCCGTACCATAACGAGTATAATTCCAGTAATCCCAGCATATCGCTAAAAATTCGTTTATTCTCTTGTCGGTTCCTACATGTACTTTATAAAAGTGTTTTAAATTCATGTTGTCCATTTGAAGGTGATAAACAGGTTTGCATTATGTCTTAGCGACTGCTTCAGAGTTCTATAGTAGATCTCGCTCAAATAAAAGACGTCAGGAGCCGTTTGGCGGCCTACACTGAAATATTTCCGTAGTTTATCTTGGTTTTTCACAGATACATTGTCAAATATAAACACAGTGTTAAGCGTCACTTTTTAAAGTGATGATATGTTACTGCTTTCGCATAATGTCATGGACGTTAAACCGTCAATGTCCGTCAATATCTCCTGTAAAAGCCGGTATTTGCTCTAAAATAATGTTTTAGAGAGTACATACACATGCGCGATGTGAATACTTGCGCAGAATAATATTGCTCTTGCCACAGTCCGATCGACAGACAGTAATACCACATATATTATGGAAGGAATGGTCCATTCTCCTTCTGGATTTCAGCGTCATTGGTGCACCAGTAGTTGCTACGAAGTCCTTGTGGTGAGGATGTTTCGTCCACTCAGCCACAATGACGACAAGAGGTTTGTATTAACATGCAGGGGATATTATAGAAAAGATAACACATATTGCCCTTACACTTTTATTTTACTTATAAATTCTTACATATAGCATCGTAATTGACATGTCCCCGCAAGCGTTAGCTCTGATAGGTACCGGGGAAAACACACAACGCCCCAAGGCCAATACCTTGAATACGTCGAAGTTGTGGGGAGTACGGGCAGGCACCGCTTCTCTAATATAAGTTTTTTAAATTATTTTATTATTTTCAGCCATAATGGCTATGTTTGTGGACCGTGACTGTGTGGCATAATTATTTGTTTCACGTCTCTGCTACCAGTCACTTTCTATTTTATTTTATCCTTAATCTAACATAATGCAACGCGTTTCGAACATGTTCTGTTCGTTTTCAAGCGTTAATACATACATACATACTTAGAGAAATGTTACTTAAAAATAAACAGTCTTAAACTAGATTAGTCTAGAACATTTTGTTCATTGTTTTTTAATTTTTTTAATGTAGCTGCTGGTGTGGCATTTGGCGGGAGGGAGGGGAGCAGTGTATACCTAGAAATCTAAATCAGTGATGTCTTCTGCTGGTTTTCTTCTTTGTTATTGACTATGTATATTGCAGCCTGTATCGGATGTAGATAGATTTGCATCAGTTATGTGTTACGAAAATAGTGTGAAAGTCTTTTATATGACAGTTGATCACTTACAATTTCAATATCTTGCTGCTTTACTTGCATCACTGGTGTAATGACGGAGCTGTTGATTGACATTACACTATTGCACTATTTTGTCACTGATTGCCACTGCACAAATTGCTTCGATGTTATACACATAACACAAGATGGCGGACTGTAGCATGTGAGTCTGTATCGATTATCGAGGTTCTGTATCGATATTCTTGGTTCTAGTCAATTATTGACATTGACATTTCTTGAGTCTATTGAGTTAGAACTGGCTTAAGACTGTTGAAGAATTTTGAGTTTTTGAATACGGTTATTTCATTAAGAATGTTGTCTTCATGCTTTGTCTTATGTATGAAAATTTCCATTTCTTCCATGATATACACTCTTGTACTTTTTCCTATTTTGTGTAAAATTTCGAGGTTGCCTTTGATTTTTAAAGGGTGGCCTGTGTCTTTAATGTGAGTTGCTACTACTGATTTGTTACATTTATCAAGCCTGTAGCAGTCTAAATGTTCTTTGAATCAGGTTCTGAAATTTCTGCCTGTTTGGCCGATATAATATTTATTACATTGGCTGCAGGTAATTTTGTAAATGCCAGATGCATCAAGACTTGTATCTGGTAGTTTTGTGTTGTGAATAAGCTTCCTCCTTAGGTTGTTGTTGGTGCTGAAGCTAATTTTTACTTCTGTGTTTTTGAATAGTCTTGCTAATTTGCCAGATACTATTCCAAGATATGGCATTTTTATATATTTGACTGCTGGGCCATTGTCAGTTGTGAGTGTAGTTTGATATTGTTTGTTCAGTTTATTTTTTATCTGTTGTGACATGGTATTAATTAGAGAAGGGTCATATCCATTGTTTATTGTAGTATATGTTATGGTTTCCATTTCTTGTTGGAGTTCTGTATGTTGAAGTGGAAATTTGTGTGCTCTGTACAGCATTGATCTATAAGCAGCTTTTTTGAGGGAGGAGGGATGTGCTGAGGAGTTTTGTATAGTGGTGTCAGGGCCAGTAGGTTTTCTGTAAACATTGAGAGCTACCTTTTGGTTCTGTTTTAATATTTTTATCTCAAGAAAAGGTATGTTGTCTTCTTCCTGTTCAAGGATGAATTGAATATTTTTATGTAGGCTATTGAATCTGTTAAAGGGGTTTGTCACTTCACCTTCTGTGTCATCAGATAGAATGAGGGTGTCATCTACATATATCTTATAGAATTTAACTTTGCTTGTGATGTTATCATTTAGTGTTAGAATTTTATTTTCTATATGGTTGATAAATATTTCAGCTAATAGGCCACTGAGAGGGCTTCCCATTGCTAGTCCTTGGTCCTGCTTGTAAATTTTATTGTTAAAAGACAAGTAATTATGTGAGAGCACTAGACTAAGTACATCTACAAGTTCTATGATTTCTGGTTTGCTCATTGTCTTGTTTCTCAATAGGTTCAATCTTATTATCTCAATCGTTTCATCTACAGGTATAGTGCTGTAAAGGTTAACAATATCTAAGGATAGAAGCTTGGCTTGAGGTGGTACCGTCAAATCTTTCAAACTGTTAATAAGTTCATAGCTGTTCTTTATGGAATATGACTTTTCAAATGTGTATTTTTCTACAAGTATGTCATTTAGTTCTCTCATTAATTTGCAGGCTGGCCTATTAATTGAGTTCACAATAGGCCTGATAGGTGTGTTGGTTTTATGGGCTTTTGGTTGTGCTCTGAGTTTGGGGCTGTTGGGTTCATCACAATAAGGTCTCTTACTTCATTCTTAGTGAAAAGGAAGTTACTGTTGTTGAGGCATTTTCTTATTTTAGCTTGAACCTCTAGTGTGGGGTCAACTTGGACTTCCAGTATGTGGTTGTTTGCAAAGAATTCGAGCGTTTTGTGTATATAATCATCCTTAAACATAGTAACTGTTGTGGAACATTTATCAGATTTTACTGCCAGGGCATTATGGTTTTGTAGTTTCTTATTGATTGACTGGAGTACGTTTATTTCAAAGTTGTTTGTTTTTGTTGCTTTTGTGGTTATGTATTTCTATATAATTTTATTAGCCTTGTGGCCTATTACCGTTTGTTCAGTGTCTAACTTTTGCAAAGTCACTGGCTATCTTTAGTGAGCATATGGTGTCTTTTATGTTTTTGTGATTGATGCTTGGATTTATATTATGCTTCAAACCCTTATTTAGTAGTGTCATTTCTGTCTGACTGAATTCAATGTTGGTTGAATTTAAAACTCTTGGGAAAAATTTGTGGGGATTACTATTCTTAATTACGTATTTATCGATAGGCAGATTGTTTCTCCTTCTCAAATTGTCAGGCTTCTTATGATGAGTGCTGTTTATTTTGTTGTATGTGTTTTATATTATGTTTCCAAGGATATCATGAAGTAAGGCATCTGTGCTGAATGTGCTAATAAGATTAATTCCAGATAGGTGCTGTAACTAATCTTTTTAGGTCTTCTTTCGTTTTATTTATCTGTTTTACTTCACATCATAGCCAGAATTCTCACCTCTAGCTTTAGCAACTTCTGATGAGATAGATTTACAGTTAGTCTTAATGTTCACATATTTAGGTACTGTGTCGACACCCAGGAATAGTTCAAAGCACATACCGTTTGAAGCATTACTCGCCTAGAAAGAAGTGGGCACAGTGATTGTTGTAATCAATCCCGATGCAATTTCTGTAATTCATCGTCAATGTGAAGATCCAAGGGTTACTATAAACCTGCAGTTGAGCATCGGAGACTACTACTGGACACCCAGGAAAGTTTCCAAGCACACGCGGTTTGAAGCGCTACTCCCCTGGACTGAAGTCAGCATGGTGCCTGTTATATTCAATCCCGATGCAATTTCTGTGTTTCATAGACAATGTGGAGGTCTAGGAGTTACAGAAAACCTGCAGTAGTGCATCGGAAGCTATTACTCGGCTCCCACGAAAACTTCCAAGCACAGAACGTTCGAAGCGTTACTCGACTGGACAAAAGTTGGTGTGGTGCCTCTTGTATTCAATCCTGATGCAACTAATGTGTTTCATACTCATTGTGAAGGTCCAAGGATTACAGGAAACCAGGAGTGGTGCAACGGAAACAACTACTGCACTCCCAGGAAAGATTACAAGCACGGACCATTTGCAGCGTTACTCCCCTGGACAGAAGCCGGCAAGCTGCCTCTTGTATACACTCCCGATGCAATTTCAGTGTTCCATCGTCAATGTGAAGGTCCAAGGGTGACAGTAAACCTGCTGTGGTGCATCGGAAACTATTACTGGAATCCCAGGAAAGGTTCAAAGCACAGAGAGTTTGAAGCGTTACTCGCCTGGCCACAAGTCGGCATAGAGCCTTTTATATTCATCCCGATGCAATTTCTGTGATCAATCGTCAATTTGGAGGTCCACGGGTTACAGTACAACTGCAGTGGAGCATCGGAAACTACTATTGGACTCACAGGAAAGGTTCCAAGCACAGACCGTTTGAAGTGTTACTCCTCTGGAAAGAAGACGGAATGGTGCCTGTTCTAATCAATCCCGATGCAATTTCTGTGTTTCATCGTTAATGAGAAGGTCCACGGGTTACAGCAAACCTGCAGTAGTGCATCGGAAACAATTACGGCTCTCCCAGGAAAGGTTCCTTGCAAGGACCGATTGATTTGTTGCTCCTCTGGACAGAAGTCGGCATAGAGCCTTTTATATTCATTCCCGATGCAATTTCTGTGTTCCATCGTCAAAGTGGAGGTCCAAGGGTTACAGTAAGCCCGCAGTGGTGCATCGGAAACTACTACTGGACTCACAGGAAAGGTTCCAAGCGCAAACCGTTTGAACCGTTACTCGCCTGACCAGAGGACGGTATGGTGCCTGTTGTATTTAATCCCGATGCAATTTCTTTGCTGCACATTGATTTTGAGGGTCCAAGGTTTACGGTAAACCTGCAGTGGTGCATCGCAATAAAATAATGCACTACCAGGAATGGTCCCATGCAAGGACCCTTTGATGCGTTTCTCCCCTGGACAGAAGTCGGCATGGTGTCTGTTGTGTTAAATCCCGATGCAATTTCTGTGTTTCATCGTCAATGTGAAGTTCCGTGGGTTACAGTAAAAATGCAGTGGTTCATCGGAAACTACTACTGGACTCACAGGAAAGGTTCCTAGCACAGACCGTTGGAAGCGTTACTACCCTGGACAGAAGTCGGCATGGTGCCCTTTATATTCAATTCCGATGCAATTTGTGTGTTCCATCGTCGATGTGGAGGTCCACGGGTTACAGTAAGCCTGCAGTGGTGCATCGGAAACTACTACTGGACTCCCAGGAAAGGTTCCAAGCACAGACCGTTTTAATTGTTACTCCCCTGGACAGAAGTCGGGCGGTGCCAGTTGTATTGAATCCCGATGCAATTTCTGCGTTTCATCGTCAATGAGAAGGTCCACGAGTTACGGCAAACCTGCAGTAGTGCATCGGAAACAATTACGGCTCTCCCAGGAAAGGTTCCTTGCAAGGACAGATTGATTTGTTGCTCCCCTGGACAGAAGTCGGCATAGAGCCTTTTATATTCATTCCCGATGCAATTTCTGTGTCCCATCGTCAAAGTGGAGGTCCAAGGGTTACAGTAAGCCCGCAGTGGCAGTAAAAATGCAGTCGTGCATCGGAAACTGCGACTGGAGTCCCAAGAAAGGTTCGAAGTACAGACCGTTTGAAGCGTTACTACCCTGGACTGCAGTCGGCATGGTTCCTGTTCCATTAAATCTGATGCAATTTCTGTGTTTCATCGTCAATGTGTATGTCCAAGGGTTACAGTAAACCTGCAGTGGTGTATCGGATATTACTACTGGAGTCCCAGGAAAGTTTCCAATCAGCACGTTGAAGTGTTCCTCACCCTGACAGAATTTGGCATGATGCCTGTTGTATTCAATCTCGTTGCAATTTCTGTGTTTCATCGTCAATGTGAAGGTCCGAGGGTTACAGTAATGGTGCTGTCATGGATCGGAAACAACTATCGCACTCCAGGGAAAGGTTCCAAACACAAACCGTTTGCAGCGTTACCCCTTTGGACACAGGTCGGTATGGTACCTTTTGTATTCAATTCGAATGCCATTCCTGTGTTTCATCGTCAGTGTGAGGGTTCACGGTTACAGTAAACCTGCAGCGGTGCATCGCGATCTACTACTGGACTGTCAGGAATGACTTCAAGCACAGACCGATTAAAGCGTTACTCGATTGGACAGAAGTGGGTATAGTGTCTGTTATAATCATTCCCGATGCTCTTTCTGTGTTTCGTCGTCAATGTGAAGCACCAAGGTTTACAATAAACCTACAGTGGAGCATCGGAATCTACTACTGGACACCCAGGACAGGTTCCAAGCACAGACCGTTTGAAGCGTTACTCGCCTGGACAGAAGTCGACATAGTGCCTGTTGTATTCAATCCCCATGCAACTACTGTGTTTCATCGTCAATGTGAAGCTCGAAGGATTACAGTAAACGTGCAGTGTTGCATCGGAAACTATTACAGGACTCCCAGGAAAGGTTCCAAGCACAGACCGTTTGAAGCGTTAATCCCCTGGCTAGATGTCGGCAAGGTGCCTGTTGTATTCAATTCCGATGCAATTTATTTGTTTCATCATCAGTGAGAAGGTATAAGGGTTACAGTGAACCTGCAATGGTGCATCTGATACTACTACTGCACTCCCAGGTAAGGTTCCAAGCAGAGACCGTTTGCAGCGTTACTCCCTTGGACAGAAGTAGTTATGGTGATTGTTGTATTAAATCTGATGCAGTTTCTGTGTTTCGTCGTCAATGTGATGGTCCAAGGGTTGCAGTAAACCTGCAGTGGTGCATCGGAAACTACTACTGAACTACTAGGAAAAGTTCCAAGAACTGACCGTTTGAAGCGTTACTCCCTCGGACAGAAGTCGGCATGGTGTCTGTTGTATTCAATCCCGATGCAATTTTTGTGTTTTTTCGTCAATGTAAATGTCCTAGGGTTACAGTAAACCTGCAGTTGTGCATCGGAATCTATACTGGAGTCCCAGGAATGGTCCAAGCACAGACCGTTTGAAGCGTTACTCGACTGGACATAAGTTGGCATAGCGCCAGTTGTATTCAATCCCGATGCAATGACTGTGTTTCTTCGTCATTGTGTAGGTCCAAGGGTTACTGTAAACCTGCAGTAGTGCATCGGAAACAACTACTGCACTCCCAGGAAAGGTTCCATGCACGGACCGTTTGAAGCGTTACTCCTTTGGACAGAAGTCTGCATGGCGCGTGTTGTATTCAATCCCGATGCAATTTATTTGTTTCATAATCAATGAGAAGGTATAAGGGTTACAGTGAACCTGCAGTGGTGCATCGGATACTACTACTGGACTCCTAGGAAAGGTTCCAAACACATACCGTCTGAGGCGTTACTACCAAGGACAGAAGTCGGCATTGTGCCCCTTATATTCAATCCAATGCAATTTCTCTGTTTCATCGTTAATGTGATAGTCCAAGAGTTACAGTAAACCTGCAGTTGCGCATCGGAAACTACTACTGGACTCCTAGGAATTGTTTAAAGCACAGATCGTTTGTAGTGTTACCCGAGTGGACATAAGTCGGTACGATGTCTGTTGTATTCATTCCCCTATGCAATTTCAATCCCGATGCAATTTCTGTGTTTCATCGCCAATGTGAAGGTCCAAGGGTTACAGTAAACCTGCAGTCGTGCTTCGGAAACTACTATTGGAGTCCCAGGAAAGGATCCAAACACATACCGTGTGAGGCGTTTCCACCAAGGACAGAAGTCGGCATTGCGCCTCTTATATTCAATCCGATGCAATTTCTCTGTTTCATCATTAATGTGATAGTCCAAAGGTTACAGTAAACCCTCAGTTGTACATCGGAAACTACTACTGGACTCCCAGGTAGGTTGCAAGCACAGACCGTTGGAAGCGTTCCTCGCCTGGACATAAGTTGGCATGGTGCCTGCTGTATTCAATCCCGAGCCAATGAATGTGTTTCATATTCATTGTGAAGGTCCATGCGTTACAGTATACCTGCAGTGGTGCATCTGAAACAATACAGCACTCCCAGGATGGTTTACAAGCACGTACTTTTTGCAGCGTTGCTCCCCTAGACAGAAGTCGGCATGGTGCATCTTGTATTCAATCCTGATGCAATTTCTGTGTTTCACATTCATTGTGAAGGTCCAACGGTTACAGTAAACCTGCAATGGTGCATTGGATACTTCTACTGGAATCCCAGGAAACAATCCAATCACAGACCGTTTGAAGAGTACTCGCCTGGACAGAAGTCGGCATAGTAAATGTTGTATTCAATCCCGATTCAATTTCTGTGTTTCTTCGTCATTGTGTAGGTTCAAGGGTTACTGTCAACCTGCAGTGGTGCATGGGAAACTACTACTGCACTCCCAGGAAAGGTTCCAAGCACAGACCTTTCGAAGCGTTTCTCTCCTAAACAGAAGTGGGCATGGTGCCTGTCGTATTCAATCCCAATGGGATTTCTGTGTTTCATATTCATTGTAAAGGTCCATGGGTTACAGTAAACCCTCAGTGGTGCAGTGGAATCTACTACTGGACTCCCAGGAAATGTTCAAAGCACATATCGTTTGAAGCGTTACTCCCCTGGACCGAAGTCGGCATGGTGCCTGTTGTATTCAATCCAGATGCAATATCTGTGTTTCATCGTCAATGTGGAGGTGTAAGGGTTACAGTAAACCAGCAGTGGTGCATCGGAAACAACTACTGAACTCCCAGGGAAAGCTCCATGCAGAAACCTTTTCCAGCGTTACTCCCCTGGACAGGTGTTGGCATGGTGCCTGTTGTATTTAATCTCGACGCAATTTTTGTGTATCTTCATCAATGTGAAGGTCCAAGGGTACAGTTAAATTGCAGTGGTGCATCGGAAACTACTACTGGAGTCACAGTAAGGGTCCCAAGCACAGACCATTTGAAGCGATACACGTCTGTACAGAAGTCGGCATGCTGCCTGTTATATTCAATCCAGATGCAATTTCCGTGTTACATCGACAAGGTAGAGGTCCAAGGCTTACAGTAAATCTGCAGTAGTGCATCGGAAACTACTACTAGAGTCTCAGGAAAGGTTTCAAGGACATACCGTTTGAAGCGTAACTCACCTGGACAGAAGTTGGCATGGTGCCTGTTGTATTGAATCCCGATGCAAATAATGTGTTTCATATTCATTGTGAAGGTCCAAGTGTTTCAGTAAGCCTGCAGTGGTGTATCGGAAACAACTACTGCACTCCCAGGAAACGTTCCCAGCACGGACCTTTCTCAGCGTTACTCCCCTGGACGGAAGTCGGCATGGTGGTGTAACAACAACGACGTTGTACTATTGTACGTATAAGTAAATTTTTTTCCATCTGATTTTTCGATAAATTAGTGTAATCGATGTTCTGATTTCAATTCTATTTTGTTTCATGTCATTGTGTTAGGAAAACTGTAAACGAGTTTCAATGTGAATATTAATGTTTATGTCAAATGTCAAGTAATATTGTGATAGAATTGAAATGTAACAAATGTTGAAACTGTTGCAAGATGTTTAAAATGGTAACTGTGCGTCTGGTCCATACGTATGCAATGTGTTAGAATATGTAGAATGTAAAACCTCTGGTGAATACCCTGTCTGTAAGGAGAGCGGTAAAAGGTGGATGGCAGGCGAGCGCGGGAAAATGCACGCGGGCACTGCGCGGCACAACGGGCTCAGCAGTAGTTAGTTGGAGTTTGGCATTGGTCTGAGCAACACGTTCTGGAGCGAGGAGGCTCTCCTGGAAGACGTAGTTTCATTGAGCCTCGGGTATGCCGTTCCTACGCCCATACAGCATGGCAAAATTCCATAGGCACTAAATGGAAAAGTATTGCGACGCTATCAAGAAATAAAGTGCCGATACGTCAAGAGCCATAGCTGTGGTTGTATGTGTGCTCTGTGCCTCGCCATCTCGCCGCCTGCCAACCGCCGCATCGATACACACAGGTTGAAATTTTTAGTACTGTATTCGTATGGACCAATGTTACTTTTGTTCTATACTGTTCAATAACAACTTAAATTTTACCAGAACTGTCGTATCATTTAATTATCCTTACAACTAACCTAGACAGGGTCCTTTCCAAATGTTGTGCAATCCGAGTGTCCCGAGATGAAAAATTAAAGTTTGTGTTAATAATAATTACCTGCAGACCTAGCTATGTTAGAATGGTGTTTAAAGAACTGTTTTGTTAATGAACCAGTAAATGAATAACGAAGGTCTGACAAAGTTGGAAGATAACTTTAATATTGAATTAGTAATGAAGTTTAATTATTTCGAGACAGATAAAAAGGTATTTAAATAAGCAGGAAATAAGATAAAAAGAGTAGTAACTCATATACTGGAAATCTTGAGCGCATAATGAATTCAGTAATCAAATTTTTTTTATTACATTGATCATAACAGTTTCAGGGTGTTCTGAAGTGTTCTAAATCGATTTGACCAGCAAAAGTTAAAGTCAATATAAAAGCCAAAATTTATCAGTGTTTTATCTTTATCAAAATTGACATTGTGTGTGTGACTCGAAAGTGCTGTTTCTAGGGTAACCTATGCCCGATTTTAATCAGATCAATAGACAGTACGAAGTTTTGTAGTATACATTATAGTGTAGTGTTATGTATTCATGGTTTTTCCATATCAGTACAGAAAGTGAATCTATCAGTTCAATAGATTTTCTGATTTTAAAATTTACTGTATTATGCAGTGTTACTACGTGTTGGTTTGCATGAATATACACCAACTTGTACAGGGAAGAAACTCAGTTAATGCCTAATTAGGCTGGCGACCGTATTATGAACTAATTGGTAACATCTTCTGTGTTGCTTTTTGTCTGTCCTGACGTGTAGTTGCATTTCGAACTTCCTTGACGTATCATTGTTATTACAGAGTGGGTGTAAGTCTGATTTGCCTCCATTCAGGTACACGCGGTCAATATCTATACAAAAATCCTGTCTAGTAAGGTGAACCCCATTCACTTACATAGTACAGGCTTTAATGAGTATTGTGTGCCCCGCGCGCACGTTACAGTGGCTCTTGTATTCAATCCCGATGCAATTTCTGTGTTTCATTTTCATTGTGAATGTCCAAGTGTAACAATAAACCAGCAGTTGTGCATCGGAAGCTACTACTGGTGTCCCAGGAAAGGCTCGAAGCAGAGTCCATTTCCTGCATTACTCCACTGGACAGATGTCGGCATAGTGTCTGATGTAATCAATTGCACTACAGAAGCAAAGCTTACGCCACTCAATTCTGATATACAGTTCACCAACGTGCGCCTTTTGAGCATCCTTATGTTCACCTCATACACCAAACGTGCCGTATTTTTTCGTCGGAATCCATGGGCAGAACCAAGAAATCGCTTCTCAGCCCTTGAATGACCACACGATGATCGCCATTGGGAGAACACTGCCCTCCACACTAGGATCTTCGAGCCCACGGCGTTCCGTCCCCAACCGACTGCTCCTGGGGTCCACTGACCAAGCGGCCTTGCCCTCCGACACCGACGTCGCCTCTCGCTCACAGTCCTGAGCTAACAACCAGCAACCCCTTTCTTCCTCAGCCTCTCGCCTCACGGCGCGCGGGAATCCAACTCAACAAAGATATGCGGCTATCAGAGACTCCAGTCCGATCTCGATCTTGACATCGTGGCGAATACTGAGAAGGCGGGTGATTTCAAAAACAAAACAGAAGCCAAGTAGCGAGCTGTACCGGCTCAACCTCCCCCACTAAAATAAACTCGCCGCGAGAAGGAATTTAACTCCGGCGAATCTGGCTAGCGTATCGCGCAACATCCGCTCGGATTCTTACGTGGTTGACCAGTAAATTCACCCGACTGACCACCTGCAGTACCTCACAAGCCCCTAAAAAACGAGGTGCCAACTTGCCGGTACAATCCGCACCAACCTTCTGAGGTAGACCCGTGTTGCGGACGAACACCCTCTCCCCATGTTTGCACTTATGTTCCTTCCTACCCTTATTATACCGCTGTGTCAGCCTCTGATGGGCACGCTGAATATTACGTCGCACTCGCTTCCAACTCCGCTGAATAACACCAGCATCAATGCACTCTGAGAACAGATTGTCAATCAGCTACAAATTGGACAGCGGGGAGTTCACCTGGTACCTTAAGACCAAGGAAGCCGGACTTGCCTTTACCAATTGATGCTGAGCTGTGTTAAACGCAAGGTTGAGTCTGCCAAGTGAATGATCCCACTTAGTGCGAGAGCCGCTGTGAAACGCGATTAGGGCGGCTTTTAAATTCCCGTTTAAACATTCCGCAAACGAAGTCTGGGTATAGTAAGTAGTTGTGGTGATATGCCAAATGGCCTGTTCAAACCTCCTGAACTGCTTGGAAACAAATGCTGAAGCGTTATCATTAACCAGGGTCTTTGGTGGTGCAAATATCGAAATAATTCCCGATAAGTGACGGACGGTAGTCGTAGCTGTGATGCTACTGGTTGGAATAAGCCATGAAAAACGCGGAACCCGTCGACTACCACCAGAACATACTGGTTACTCTGGCGAGTTCTAGGTAGGGGTCCAATATCATCAATGAACCACTTTTCTATAGGGTAACATTCTCTAGTGGATTGAAGGAGCCCCCTGGGAGGACCCGAATCTGGTTTCGCTTGTTTGCAAATTTCGCACTCGCCAACCATACGCCGGACGTCTTTATATAAACTGTGCCAGAGGAGTTGCCTCTCAGTATTTGCGATAGTCTTATTCGCACCTAAGTGGCCACCGACCGGAGTGTGGTGGAAGTAGCAAAACACCGGCTCCACTATGCAAATATACGCTTAAACCGTCAGCACCCTGGTCCCGACAGCAGACCAACCCCTTACGTAGGGCATATCCGGTTATCTGCTCGCCCGCGGTTAACTTATCTCTAATTTTCCTAATACATGGATCACCTTCCTGTCTCCGACCTAAGTCCTCAAACAATTCCGGGACCTCCGATAAAATAGCGCGTGGCGTGAGGTCGGCTGAGTTGAGCGCGGGCATCTACATCTACATCTACATCTACATTCATACTCCACAAGCCACCTGACGGTGTGTGGCGGAGGGTACCTTGAGTACCTCTATCGGTTCTCCCTCCTATCCCAGTCTCGTATTGTTCGTGGAAAGAAGGATTGTCGGTATGCCTCTGTGTGGGCTCTAATCTCTCTGATTTTATCCTCATGGTCTCTTCGCGAGATATACGTACGAGGGAGGAATATACTGCTTGACTCCTCGATGAAGGTATGTTCTCGAAACTTCAACAAAAGCCCGTACCGAGCTACTGAGCGTCTCTCCTGCAGAGTCTTCCACTGGAGTTTATCTATCATCTCCGTAACACTTTCGCGATTACTAAATGATCCTGTAACGAAGCGCGCTGCTCTCCGTTGGATCTTCTCTCTCTCTTCTATCAACCCTATCTGGCACGGATCCCACACTGCTGAGCAGTATTCAAGCAGTGGGCGAACAGCGGACTGTAACCTACTTCCTTTGTTTTCGGATTGCATTTCCTTAGGATTCTTCCAACGAATCTCAGTCTGGCATCTACTTTACCGACGATCAACTTTATATGATCATTCCATTTCATGTCACTCCTAATGCGTACTCCCAGATAATTTATGGAATTAACTGCTTCCAGTTACTGACCTGCTATATTGTAGCTAAATTATATGGGATCTTTCTTTCTATGTATTCGCAGCACATTACACTTGTCTACATTGAGTTTCAATTGCCATTCCCTGCACCATGCGTCAATTCGCTGCAGACCCTCCTGCATTTCAGTACAATTTTCCATTGTTACAACCTCTCGATATACCACAGCATCATCCGCAAAAAGCCTCAGTGAACTTCCGATGTCATCCACAAGGTCGTTTATGTATATTGTGAATAGCAACGGTCCTACGACACTCCCCTGCGGCACACCTGAAATCACTCTTACTTCGGAAGACTACTCTCCACTGAGAATGACATGCTGCGTTCCGTTATCTAGGAACTCTTCAATCCAATCACACAATTGGTCTCATAGTCCATATGCTCTTACTTTGTTCATTAAACGACTGTGGGGAACTGTATCGAAGCTCGCCGTTCGTCGGTCGCTTAGCCGGCCTGTGTGGCCGAGTGGTTGTAGGCGCTACAGTCTGGAACCGCGCGACCGCTACGGTCGCGGGTTCGAATCCTGCCTCGGGCATGGATGTGTGTGTTATCCTTAGGTTAGTTACGTTTAAGTAGTTCTAAGTTGTAGGGGATTGATGACCTCAGAAGTTAAGTCCCATAGAGCTCAGATCCATTTGAACCCTTTTTTGTGGCTTCCACGCTGCTCTTGGTATGGGCCCACCCACTGCCGGTGCGCCGTAAGGCACGGAATCTCGCACCATGGCGAATGGCTTTTTGATCTGGTGTGCGAGCGACAGGCCTCACATGGGTGAGTGATGCGTCACACATACCCTTTCCTTCCCTAGTGGCTCTTTCCGCCTTCCCGTGGTGCCAGACGTTAAGCTCGGCATTTCCTGGGCCCGCCCGGATGTTGCTTTGCGTCAGAAGGGAGGGCTGCGACCCAACCCAGTGCGAAAGCGAAGGGTGCATGGCACAGGGGGAGATGCGTCCAGAGGCCGAAGATCCGTCCCTTTGGGGGAAGGGTTGAGCGGGGCTGCTAGGCTGGAGAGTGTTGTTCAACTTGTGAATGACTCCTCTGTGCTGGGCGGCTGATTCTCCCTTCCCTCCTTGTGCAGAGCACCGAACACCAGGTACTCTGCATGTCGGCGACCTCGTTTGTCGGCGTGTGATCTTGGCGCTAGTTGGCAAGGACGGTTCGCCGCGCCCGTGGGTAACCGGGCGTGTTCTACCAAACCCATGAGGTGGTGACATTGCCTGGGCCAGATTAACTGGATCCAGACCGCTGAACGCCTGGGTGATCGGCCCACCACCTGAGTAGGAGTAGGACATGAGCTTAAAGCCTGCAAAGAACCCGACACGTAGTCCCCGGCCACCACACTTAAGCTCCACCCTTATCGGCAAGATGCTCTGCCCAACTGGAGCAGAACGGAACACATCAATGTCGCAGATATGTTACTCCTAGACCGAGAAAAAGAACACTTTCCAACGTATAATGCAAAGACTTTAAGTTTCAGGTATTAATGTAAGCGTTTACAGGCACGACTCTGATTATAACTGTGTGTTATTGATGAATTAGAAGTATCTATAACTTAAAATGTATTACCGGTACCTAATGATATTTACAACAAGCGGAACAAAAAATCACGGATGATGTAAAATAATAAATAAAAGCGAAGTACAAACGTGCTGTCCGTTAATTATAATGTGGGCCAATTACCATCAAATTAATCACTTAACATAATGTGATCTTTCGGGAAAACTACACTTCGCAAATAATGTGGTTGGAAGTGCTACGTATGTCTGTAATAAAAGCTTATGGTGCAGCAGATGGCAACAGAATTTATTCATTTATTCATCCAAAAAAATCTTTCCAGATCATAAGACACAGAATCAAAACAGTAACAGAGCACAGTAAAAATACTGCAGTACCTCAGTAGACACATAAATGCAAGCTTTATCCACCAAGCAGCTTGCACTATTTGCATTAGCTGCACTGCCTTGTTTCTAGTCTCTATATCTCAAACGTCCTAAAACTTCTGCTACTGAATAGAAGCAATGATCTAATAAGAATAGACAGGCCTACTTCTTTACAATGTCCTTAATTGACTCAAAATCTTTGTTTATAAAATGTACTTTGACTCATTAGACCTAAAGAAATGAAGAATCGTTATGAAGCCAGTCACATTTTTTCCATACATGACACATGAGATATTTCATTGTTATAGTACTTGTGTCTGTATGTAAATTTAGAAGTAGGTCTATTGCAACCCATGAATTATTGTTATAATTACCGAATACTTCGATGGAACGACTGATTCGCTTCAAAATTACGTACTATTTATTGATCTACTTTTAGTTTATCTCTAGTGACTTAAATGTTGTGTGGGTGCAGGAATGCCTTAAAGAAGTAGGAGCTCTTATTTTGTATACTTGCTGTAGTGTCCGTTCTTGTTATGAAAATGAGAATTTAGCGTTTTCAGTAGTCCTTTTTCTTAAAAGCAACTCATTTATTAGAAATCCCGAGACTCGCGATCTAGGCCGAAATTTTGTGTTACATCAATAGTAAAATATATGCTTAAGTTTTCTTAATAATTTAAATTTCGTTAAAACAAGACAGCTGTTAGTTTCGGTAAAAACCAGAAAAGTGTAATTAAACGTTTTAATTCATATTTATCAACACAGTTCGTATTGTTTACTGGTTAGACAGCCGTGATGCAGGCAATCAATTTTTGAGCTGCTAACGTTTAAAAACATATCGAAACAATCTTTATAACGTGATTTCCCCAAAACCAAAGTAATTACTAATTAATTCTTCAGCCTCTATATCCCTAAGTCAGTACGAATGCAGTGGCAAGAACACCAAACAATTTATCATCGTGTTTGCATACTTACAGCCAATCTCACGACCTTGACAAAATTGAGACATTCCTTACAGTTAAACTTAATTCTTCTATAGAATTCAACCATGAGTGAGAAATACGAGAGCTGTTATACGATAGTGAATAGGGTGATTTGTTGCCAGGCTTGTAGAAAGTATTCTCCCTGGGGAGGGGGAGGATGCAGTGAGGGGAACATTGGGAATACAGAAGAGGATCTCTCCTGGAACTGCAGAGTATTCAGTAGGAACATTTTGTTTCAAGAACAGAAAAGGAAGCAAGGAGGAATTGATCAGGATCAAGAAATATAGAGGGGAGAACAGTGGTTGGTAACTGACAGCTGGTAGGAAGAAAGAGAATGTGATCTGATAGCTTTATTATTAACACCAAAAACAGGTATCTACCACTGCCAGAGTTAAATGGAGAAGGACTGGGAGCAGGAAATGTACAACACATTTCAACCGATGTTAGGAAGCCTAGGAGTATACAAGGAGTTGGGAAAAAAGTGGTGCTGCTAGGTAGAAGTCACGGGCAAGATGTAAGCCCTCAGTTACAGAAAAAATTAGGCCAGCATACAAGGTAATGAGCATTTTCAAACCAGATTCATGGCTACGTCAAGTGATGGAGGACTTAGGGTCTTTACCTAAGGATTTCTCAAAATATGGCCATGTGGTGATAGTGGGTTGGTGTGGGAAACAGTTGGGACAGGAATGGGCCATAAGACATGGATGGTGACCTGGACAAGAGTTTCCCTGACTCATGGCAGAAATGCACACTTTGATGAGCTGTTCCAGTGTCGTGATCAGCCACACCTATATGGAGCTTTGAGGCAGATTAATGTGGGGTTACAGAAGGCACTGATGGCAGTCAACATCACACATGTTGCTGTCATGCCAGTTGCTACTATCAATATATGGTGTCTCACTTGATGGCCTACACCTAAGCACGATTAGGATGAGAAGATTGGTACAGCAGATTCATCAATGTATATGGGGTGTACATCGGGCCAAGCATGGTCAAATATTTGCTGTCATACATAGGAGAAGTAGATCCTTTTTATGATAAATCCAGATAACAGATTCCTCCAACTAAAGAGTATCTGCAGAAGATAAAAAATTCTGAAATAATCCTTCACAATATGGATTTTTTACATGTCATAGAAAACAAGAACCCATCAGAAAAAAGTATCATGGGACATTTCAGAGACTTAACAACTCTTCATGAAATCGTACAATCAATAAAACGTAAAATACAACGGTCTCAAGTTGAATTCCAATCTTTGAACTGCACAGTAGTTTCTGTCACTGAGCACTGGTGTAAAGACACAGAAATCCAACATGTATTATTAGCATTGTATGAAAGAACAGGCTGTTACCGCAGGGCAACTTCAAAGGGTTGAGGATTGTGCATTTATATAAGAAAATGAATTCAGCTCAAATCAAGGTGTATCCTTGCTACAATAAGTGAAGACAAACACTTTGAAATGTCAGCTACTGAATTAACAGGGCTTGATACAACCAAAAAATTAATCCCCTTTTAGTGTTTATCAAATTCCTAGTGGTAGTGTGGCAACTTTTTTCCAATAAATTAACAGAAGTTCTAAATAAAGTCTCAAACACAAAAGTAAATAAACCTCTCTGTGGAGACATAAACACAAGCATCAAAACAAAACAAGTAGAACCCTCATATATATTCCTCAGAGTTTTGACATGTCACTGTTGGTCAATAGTGTAATAAATATTACTGCAGTAGCTCCATTAGTGATTGACAATGTGGCCACAAATAGGGACAGAGGCAAGTGTGATGTAGCTGAAAAATATATTTGGCTGTCAGACCATTTCTGGCAAATAACAACAGTAAAATCTGGTGTGGGAAAATCCCCTAAGCTTCAAGCTTACAAAAGACATCTATCAGAAATAAAAATAGAAGATATTTCAAAAGAACAAGGAAACCGAAGTTGGGATGAATTATATGGAGAAACTGATGTAAATGTGAAAATCTCTAAATTCTCAACATTTTTAAATTGAATTTTGAAAAGACATTTCCAGAGGTATCTACATCATATCAATGTCTCACAAAACAAATGGATAACAGCAAATATTAAAAAGTCCTCCTGAGCCATTAAGTACCTCAATTTCATGAAAAAGAGTCATAATGAGTCAGAGTTCTTAAATAACTATCCTGAAAGCTGTGATAAGACTATCAGGGGTCAAGTATCTAATGATACGGTTTTTATGATAAGAGAAGGGAGGGATCTTTTGAGAAGGTTTCTCCAACGCTCCCATTTTGGCCACAGTTGCTGGAGGTGGTGGTCATGTGTACGTGAGGTGTGCTTGCTTGTGTGAATGAATTATGTGTTTGTCTTTTTCTGATGAAGGCTGTGGCCGAAAGCTTATGTTCAAGTGTCTTTTAATTGTGTCTGCCTGCAACTTACTGTGTAAGCTTTATGGTAAGTCGCAATGTGTCTTTTCCTACACTGTTGATATTCTTACTTGGAGCTTCCATTGTTTGAATTTTGACAATACGCATTAATAATGGACCTGTTTAATAGCACGCTACTTACAGAAAAGGAAACAGTGAGGCTGGCTTCTACGCTCCAAATAGCAGAAAGGGTAACATGTAGAGACCTCATGGACATGATTTTAAAATATGAAGCAGCTTATCAATGGATCATGGATGCAGAACAAGTATTCATAGTGAGTAAAATGAAATGCCATATGGCTAGGGTCTCACATCGGGTATACCTTTCGCCTAGTGCAAGTCTTTCGAGTTGACGCCACTGCGGCGACTTGCGTGTTGATGGGGATGAAATGATGATGGTAGGGGCAAAACAACACCCAGTCCATGAGCGGAGAAAATCTCCAACCCAGACGGGAATCGAACCCGAGCCGTTAGGTATCACATTGCGTCACACTGATCACTCATCTACCAGGGGCAGACCTTCATAATAAGAGAAGAGAGTGCGAGTGATTATATTATATCCCCACTAACTACAACATCAAAAGAAACATGTGCACTAGTCAACTCTCAAAAACGATCAAAATCTTGCACCTGCAAGTGATCTTGTCATAAGGACGTAAGAGTAGTGGCCATGGCAACTGGAAGACTATGGAAGAAAATGTTTCAGTGTCAAACTCTAGTAGTAGGCATGCTACCCAAAAGCCAAATACTTCCCGATCAACACAACACCGATGCTTCAGCATCAAGTCTGTAAGTCCTGCTTGTCCTACCCCACTGATCAGTTGCTCACTGTCACAATAGGAGGGTACATCTACATCTACATCTACATTGATACTCCGCAAGCCACCCAACGGTGTGTGGCGGAGGGCACTTTACGTGCCACTGTCATTACCTCCCTTTCCTGTTCCAGTCGCGTATGGTTCGCGGGAAGAACGACTGCCGGAAAGCCTCCGTGCGCGCTCTAATCTCTCTAATTTTACATTCGTGATCTCCTCGGGAGGTATAAGTAGGGGGAAGCAATATATTCGATACCTCATCCAGAAACGCACCCTCTCGAAATCTGGCGAGTAAGCTACACCGCGATGCAGAGCGCCTCTCTTGCAGAGTCTGCCACTTGAGTTTATTAAACATCTCCGTAACGCTATCACGGTTACCAAATAACCCTGTGACGAAACGCGCCGCTCTTCTTTGGATCTTCTCTATCTCCTCCGTCAGACCGATCTGGTACGGATCCCACACTGATGAGCAATACTCAAGTATAGGTCGAACGAGTGTTTTGTAAGCCACCTCCTTTGTTGATGGACTACATTTTCTAAGCACTCTCCCAATGAATCTCAACCTGGTACCCGCCTTACCAACAAATAATTTTATATGATCATTCCACTTCAAATCGTTCCGCACGCATACTCCCAGATATTTTACAGAAGTAACTGCTACCAGTGTTTGTTCCGCTATCATATAATCATACAATAAAGGATCCTTCTTTCTATGTATTCGCAATACATTACATTTGTCTATGTTAAGGGTCAGTTGCCACTCCCTGCACCAAGTGCCTATCCGCTGCAGATCTTCCTGCATTTCGCTACAATTTTCTAATGCTGCAACTTCTCTGTATACTACAGCATCATCCGCGAAAAGTCGCATGGAACTTCCGACACTATCTACTAGGTCATTTATATATATTGTGAAAAGCAATGGTCCCATAACACTTCCCTGTGGCACGCCAGAGGTTACTTTAACGTCTGTAGACGTCTCTCCATTGATAACAACATGTTGTGTTCTGTTTGCTAAAAACTCTTCAATCCAGCCACACAGCTGGTCTGATATTCCGTAGGCTCTTACTTTGTTTATCAGGCGACAGTGCGGAACTGTATCGAACGCCTTCCGGAAGTCAAGAAAAATAGCATCTACCTGGGAGCCTGTATCTAATATTTTCTGGGTCTCATGAACAAATAAGGCGAGTTGGGTCTCACACGATCGCTGTTTCCGGAATCCATGTTGATTCCTACATAGTAGATTCTGGGTTTCCAGAAATGACATGATACGCGAGCAAAAAACATGTTCTAAAATTCTACAAGAGATCGACGTCAGAGATATAGGTCTATAGTTTTGCGCATCTGCTCGACGACCCTTCTTGAAGACTGGGACTATCTGTGCTCTTTTCCAATCATTTGGAACCCTCCGTTCCTCTAGAGACTTGCGGTACACGGCTGTTAGAAGGGGGGCAAGTTCTTTCGCGTACTCTGTGTAAAATGCGTTTTAGACAGCTACGTGCCGAGTAAAACTGTGAGGGACGGGAAAAACCCACCGTGGTACAACAACAAAGTTAGGAAACTACTGCGAAAGCAAAGAGAGCTCCACTCCAAGTTTAAACGCAGCCAAAACCTCTCAGACAAACAGAAGCTAAACGATGTCAAAGTTAGCGTAAGGAGGGCTATGCGTGAAGCGTTCATTGAATTCGAAAGTAAAATTCTATGTACCGACTTGACAGAAAATCCTAGGAAGTTCTGGTCTTACGTTAAATCAGTAAGTGGCTCGAAACAGCATATCCAGACACTACGGGATGATGATGGCATTGAAACAGAGGATGACACGCGTAAAGCTGAAATACTAAACACCTTTTTCCAAAGCTGTTTCACAGAGGAAGACCGCACTGCAGTTCCTTCTCTAAATCCTCGCACAAACGAAAGAATGGCTGACATCGAAATAAGTGTCCAAGGAATAGAAAAGCAACTGGAATCACTCAATAGAGGAAAGTCCACTGGACCTGACGGGATACCAATTCGATTCTACACAGAGTACGCGAAAGAACTTGCCCCCCTTCTAACAGCCGTGTACCGCAAGTCTCTAGAGGAACGGAGGGTTCCAAATGATTGGAAAAGAGCACAGATAGTCCCAGTCTTCAAGAAGGGTCGTCGAGCAGATGCGCAAAACTATAGACCTATATCTCTTACGTCGATCTCTTGTAGAATTTTAGAACATGTTTTTTGCTCGCGTATCATGTCATTTCTGGAAACCCAGAATCTACTATGTAGGAATCAACATGGATTCCGGAAACAGCGATCGTGTGAGACCCAACTCGCCTTATTTGTTCATGAGACCCAGAAAATATTAGATACAGGCTCCCAGGTAGATGCTATTTTTCTTGACTTCCGGAAGGCGTTCGATACAGTTCCGCACTGTCGCCTGATAAACAAAGTAAGAGCCTACGGAATATCAGACCAGCTGTGTGGCTGGATTGAAGAGTTTTTAGCAAACAGAACACAGCATGTTGTTATCAATGGAGAGACGTCTACAGACGTTAAAGTAACCTCTGGCGTGCCACAGGGGAGTGTTATGGGACCATTGCTTTTCACAATATATATAAATGACTTAGTAGATAGTGTCGGAAGTTCCATGCGGCTTTTCGCGGATGATGCTGTAGTATACAGAGAAGTTGCTGCATTAGAAAATTGTAGCGAAATACAGGAAGATCTGCAGCGGATAGGCACTTGGTGCAGTGAGTGGCAACTGACCCTTAACATAGACAAATGTAATGTATTGCGAATACATAGAAAGAAGGATCCTTTATTGTATGATTATATGATAGCGGAACAAACACTGGTAGCAGTTACTTCTGTAAAATATCTGGGAGTATGCGTACGGAACGATTTGAAGTGGAATGATCATATAAAACTAATTGTTGGTAAGGCGGGTACCAGGTTGAGATTCATTGGGAGAGTGCTTAGAAAATGTAGTCCATCAACAAAGGAGGTGGCTTACAAAACACTCGTTCGACCTATACTTGAGTATTGCTCATCAGTGTGGGATCCGTACCAGGTCGGGTTGACGGAGGAGATAGAGAAGATCCAAAGAAGAGCGGCGCGTTTCGTCACTGGGTTATTTGGTAACCTTGATAGCGTTACGGAGATGTTTAATAAACTCAAGTGGCAGACTCTGCAAGAGAGGCGCTCTGCATCGCGGTGTAGCTTGCTCGCCAGGTTTCGAGAGGGTGCGTTTCTGGATGAGGTATCGAATATATTGCTTCCCCCTACTTATACTTCCCGAGGAGATCACGAATGTAAAATTAGAGAGATTAGAGCGCGCACGGAGGCTTTCAGACAGTCGTTCTTCCCGCGAACCATACGCGACTGGAACAGGAAAGGGAGGTAATGACAGTGGCACGTAAAGTGCCCTCCGCCACACACCGTTAGGTGGCTTGCGGAGTATCAATGTAGATGTAGATGTAGATGTGTAGAATCGAATTGGTATCCCGTCAGGTCCAGTGGACTTTCCTCTAATGAGTGATTCCAGTTGCTTTTCTATTCCTTGGACACTTATTTCGATGTCAGCCATTTTTTCGTTTGTGCGAGGATTTAGAGAAGGAACTGCAGTGCGGTCTTCCTCTGTGAAACAGCTTTGGAAAAAGGTGTTTAGTATTTCAGCTTTACGCGTGTCATCCTCTGTTTCAATGCCATCATCATCCCGTAGTGTCTGGATATGTTGTTTCGAGCCACTTACTGATTTAACGTGACACCAGAACTTCCTAGGATTTTCTGTCAAGTCGGTACATAGAATTTTACTTTCGAATTCAATGAACGCTTCACGCATAGCCCTCCTTACGCTAACTTTGACATCGTTTAGCTCCTGTTTGTCTGAGAGGTTTTGGCTGCGTTTAAACTTGGAGTGGAGCTCTCTTTGCTTTCGCAGTAGTTTCCTAACTTTGTTGTTGTACCACGGTGGGTTTTTCCCGTCCCTCACAGTTTTACTCGGCACATACCTGTCTAACAGTACAAAGTAGATAAAATTGCATCCATGTAATGGGTTACAGAATTCACATACAGGAACTGAAGCTCATAGTGTCTCTGTTCGCAAGGAACACTTTTGAACCTACTGACACTCCTGTGATGGGAGACAATAGCCTCCACTGAAGAGAAGACATTACCAATGACAGAGCAAAATGTTGGTTGGCTGTTTTAGTCAGTGACACATATCAGCCGTTACTACGCCATTAATCACATCAGCACAGGCAGCTGCTGTCATGGTACATGCCTATTTAATGTCACAGTTTCTTCCACCACATGATACTTGACAGTGAGAGCCTCTAAGAGGTTATTGCTCATTTCTCACAAATAATTCTCCTGCTAGAAGATTTTTATGCATACAGTGCAGTATGAGGATGACTGTCATCTGGCCGAGGGTCTGAGAAAATAAGGGTCTCACACAGACTGAAGATATCATTCAACGGTAGGCAATTCATGCTACTCCGTTCAGCACTGCTACAGGGTCTTCTACTACCATAGATATATTCTCACCCTGCTTGCTCATCCTGATAGAAAGTGCACATTGGGAAGTGGCTGACAACCTTTCTGTATGTGACTTCTTCCCCATCTGAACCCATACACTAGATAAAGTAGACCTGACAGAGGGAATGCCCAAAATGGCTAACTGGGCAGTAGGCAGCTAGTTGGCTGTCTTTAAGCATTATGAAATCATTTCATTAGTTCCATGTTCCACCAAGCTACTCACACACTCATCCCCAAGAATTCGGATTAGTAAAGAAACTTCTACTGACTTGGTGGAACGATGTCTGCCATTCCATAACCAGGAGCAGTAGGCTATCTCTGGACACACTCATGGGAGAAAAATAATTAAAGAGATTAAGAAGAATTTATGAGTTCCTTCAACAGGTCAACTTTTGCAAATATTTGTTTCTAAATTTCGATTGTTATTTTAGAACTTTTAAAATGATTAACAGAATTGTTTTAGTGTTTTTCTAGAGATCCTGGATATTTCACATTAATCTGGTGATTACTCAGCCACACTACTCTTGTTTGTGTCTGATTAACTTATTAACTTTTTTTTAATCCAAATCCCCAACCATGTGTTGGGGTGGGTGAAAATTAACCAAACGTAAGTATTATGTATTGCTGTTTTATTTTGTAAAATAGTATTATTACACCATCTGTATTATACATACATACATTAATACTTGTTCCATAGATCATGAACGCATTTTGTTATGATGTGGAACATGTTACTTTAACATAAGGTTTCTTTACACAAAATTATTTTTTTCATGAGTATTATCTTGAAAACACTCACTCTAAAGTTATAATGTCTGATTTAATTTCTGATTTACATTACTCATCATAGTACAGTAGTACATCAGATACAATGTACACTGAAGACATAACAATATGTAGCACTAAGTCAGAAAGTTATTTATTTCATTCATAATATATTTAGCTGCAGTGTACTTGTGTAAGTTTTATGCATCCTACATTTCATCAAACATCATTTCACAACAAAATCCTACCAATGTACCTCAGATCATAATAAAATTAGGTTGACATAGAAACTCTGGAGATAGTGAACGCGATTATGTAATTGAATTTGGTGCGAAATTGACATTTGACAAAGCATATTGACATTTGTCACAGTAATGGAAATTTCCTCCCATGAGAAGAATTCATCAGTCTCATTATAACACCAGATCCAGACCTCAGTAGTTATCTTACATTTCTCTCTTGAGATCATTCTTGGTATGAATTTACTTCAGCAGATCACAAGTGAAAATGTAGCTATCCTATTTTCCTCTGAAAATTTTTGCATATCACCATGACACTTTTAAATATTATCAATTATCTATAGTGTGAGACCTAATATTTTTATTTTAAAAATGTTCCACACACAAGTGCAAGTTTCATTAATTTCATCCTTATGCAGTCACCATCTTGGCTATTGGACACAGAGATTCATAACAAGAGCTCCAGGTATAAGTGTAAACACACAGAACATAGAAAACATTCTTGTATGGGTGATATACCCAGGCAAGAAAAAAGGGACCAGACTCCATTCTGGCTCAATGTCCCATGGTATTAAAATATCCTGACTAATTGTTCAATATGTCATGTGTATTGGCGTGATGTGTTACCTGTTCTCAACTCAAGCAAGTGGCAGTACTGTGGCACATGGTGGCAGCACTTTAATTTCATTGAAGAAAACCAAGAAACTGATCAGAAATATATTCCAAGGAATTGCAAGATAATGAGATTAATGGTGTCTTCAGTACTTTGTTGGTCACATCCCAGTGTTTCCACTATTAGACATGAACAATAACATAGCTTCATGCGAAGTGATACACCAATGAGAACCATTTGTGATGTATACACCACCGAAATGAAATCTTTCACAGTGCAATAGAGTGTACCGTTTTTGAAACATTAACGAAACCTGAAATTTGTGAACCAGCCTGAATCTGAATCCAGATACCACACCAGCTTTTTACCAACTGAGCCAGTCATCAGACTTTCATAATCTATTACCTCTTTCCATATCTTTCCAAACAAAGCAGTGGCTCTCTCCAAGACCTTTCAGGAAGAGCTTTATTGATTGAAATGATAGTGCAGAATTCTTACTCACAGCCTAAGGACTGTTTTTCTGTTAAATGTAGAGAGATATGGAGGGAGGTGCAGGGGATAAAACTGTGAACCACCTGTGAGGTTTGCTCCAGAGACTCAATTTGTTTTCAGCTTCAGTACATTTATATTACATAACATTTAGGACGACTAGATTTTCTTGACACCACAGCACAGTGAAAAGCATTTAATTGTGAAGGACATGCAATGCAATAATGAAAATTCTTCAATGATATAATACTGAATTATTAAATTTCTATAAATTAACAGAACAGAGTAAACCAAATGTGGGGAACGAGCTGCATCTAGCCTAGGACTCAATATCTGATGTTCCAAAAGGATACCATTATCTTTGGGGGTGCAGTAATGTCAACAATTAATCATTAAAAAAGTGCAAAGGTCACAAATGAATTCCTTTCACTCTGCAGACTACAGACTCGGTCATAGATGGTCAAATTCTCCCACTGGTCATACAAATGGTGTAGCAGACTACATCTGAATACCCAGATAATTATATTTGAATAGACAATCTGTGCTACACTACATGCCACAATTTCAATTTAATTGGAAAGTACACCACATCAACATTTAAAAGTTGGTCAATTTAGAACGTTATGAACTAATTCCATACATGCAGTACCAACAGTATAGTGAAATTACAACATGCTACATACATTGTATCTTGTATAAAATAATGTAAAGTTTACTGAGTGCTCTGACAATATACAGCCAATCATTTAATTGCAGATACATTAGTACAAAATGAAATGCCATGGATAATAAAGTATTACAGAAACAGATTATAAGTGGCCATACAAAAAACATTGTTATATTGTGCACTTAAGGAGAAACCCTGCTTCAATCATGATGACAATGAATGAACAATCTTACATTACTGTAAATGACAGAAATAAATCTTAAGTGTTAAGAGTACCTATTTGTTTTCACCTCCACCAATTTTGATGTTGCTTTCCAACCTTTTGAAACATGCTTGTGTAGGTCACAAGAGCAAACGAGAAGTAATAGTAAGGATATGGAAAACATCCCGAGAACCTATCAGTGGTGTTCAATTGGGACATTCTTACATTTACGTCAAAAGTCGTGTGTTAGAAGACAACTGCTGCTGTTATATGGGAAATACCAAATTATTTCAAGAAGCTAAAACTAATAACATTTGCAGCTGTGTTATACTACATCAGAAATGTTTCAGAGGACACTCCTGCGAGATTATGTGAAGTTTGGAAGGTAGGAGACGAGATACTGGCAGAAGTAAAGCTGTGAGAACCGGGCGTGAGTCGTCCTTCTGTAGCTCAGATGGTAGAGCACTTGCCCACAAAAGGCAAAGGTCCCGAGTTCGAGTCTCTGTCGGGCACACAGTTTTAATCTGCCAGGAAGTTTCATATCAGCGCACACTCCGCTGCAGAGTGAAAATCTCATTCTGGAAAATATTCATGGTTTGTGGGAACGGGCATTGATCTTTAACTGTATGTCATACACAATATAAAGCAGTTCTCAATGAGATTGGATAGACCGTTTACAAATTACTCATGAAATCAACATAAATGCTGAATACCTGCAATATTTAAGTGAAAATAAATTTTTATAGTGGAAAGAAGAAACTGGAAGTATGACACATTCGAAGTTTGTTAAAATGCATGGGTCAACTAGCTCTACGCATTATTATGGGTGCTATCGGTCAGATAAATATCTCCAAAAGTAAATACACATGACATCTTAAATTGTCATGCTGCAACAAAGTGCACGGAAAGTGCCCTGCAGAGATGAAAGTCACTGTGCACGAACGTGGAACATACCAAGTAATTTTGTGTCAGCCTGCATTGGTCATAAGTAAGTGTTAAGCTACCTGTCACTGAGCGAAAAAGAACAGGAAACCTTAGATGTATTTATTGCAATAGTAATTCCATTTGACAAAGCTCTAGACAACATACAAGCAAGTTTGCAGGATTCAAACTTGCAGAGAATCCATTTAACAGCCGAGTAGGACTTATGTAACATTGCAACAAGACCTGTCCTCCAAGTCAGGCATTAAAATGATACAATCAGTGTTGATGCTTGGGTAAAAGAAATGAACTAAGGTGCAAACATGTGTGGAATTTTAAAAACGACGACTTAGCCGAGAACATGAAGAACTGAGGAGTGAAGGTTTCATACTAATATAATATACTAACATAATAACAAATACACAGTGCAAAATATCAAATGTTCATGAAACCCATGGGCTTAATGGGTATGACGTAAGTTAGAACTACTAGTACTGGATGATCTAAGGCAAGGGTTTCCATGCCATTTCCTGATTTCAAACAGGAACTATGTGAAATCACAGGATGGACCAATTTGCCCCAATGTATTCATGTCGAATTTGACAGAGCCTAATAATGTTCCATTGAACAGGACAATAGAAGCTAGTACAATGAATCTTTATTATACCTGGCATGTGGCTAGAGTATTGAAAACTAATATAACAGAAAAGCTGCAGATCTGAATAAAATAATGAGGCATACCAGCTCATTAAATCGGCGTCAGTGTTGAGCAATGTAAGTGTGGTTCAGTAATCATTGCAAAAAGCGCTGCAGAAGTTCAGTGGTGACCCTGACACTTCAGAATTCACTTCATACTTCAACACACACTATGAGGGAAATGAAGTGTTGAATTTACTGTCATTGAATGTATACTTGTCTCAAAACCAACATGCATGTGGAGAGTATGCATAGAATGTTAAAGGAGATACATGGTAGTGCAAAGCAGATGAAATGACTGGAGAAAGGCATGTATACACTGATGTCAGTTACAGACGAGATGTTTGTTTGACTTACAGCGAATGTAAGAGGGAAGGTTACCATCAAAGTTCAGGACATTTATCATAAGCACAAAAGTAGTTAAAACATTGGACAAGGACCTAATTAATAAGGTAGATGGTGACAGAAGTACCATCTACAGCATCTTCAGAGGTCTACATTGTTAAAGATAACAGAGTCAGCTCTGAGTCTAACTTAAAAGGTACTGCATACAATGTGTACATATATAGGTATTGTATGAATTACAGTATTAAATTCAATATGTATAAGCAGTACATTCACATGGTTTGCCGAGATAACAGTGTAGGTTAAAATCCCCTGGAAACTCCAGGAGTATCAAATAGATTGGTTACTGACATTTAAGTAGACATGTAGTAAATGAGAGAGCAGCAATTTAAGCGGAAGCCAGCAGAAAACCTATTTCTAGGGCACTAGAGTTATCGTTAGATGAGAAGCTTATTAAAATGCTTCCCAATCTTGTTATTAGAATGAAAGAGAATAAACTGCAGTCAGCTGAACAAACTTATCCTTTATGGCAAATGTAGGGTTTTTTTGAGCTCAAAATAATTTCAAGAAACATAGATAGGAGCCAGAAAAGAAAACTAAGTCCACAGAGTAGGCTGTTTTCTTTCAAGAAGGTAACAGCATGTAACATTCCACTGGCTGTTGCTGATGCTGAAGAAATCCAGTTCTTGATGACTGGACCTGCAAATAAAATTAACATCAGATCAGATTAGATATTAAATTAATACTTGTTCCACAGATCATGAATATGACACTATAATGATGTGGAATGTATCAGTTTAACAAAAGTTTTCTTTACATGACACTTTGTGTTTTATCGAGAAAATCACAGGAATTTGATAAAAGCACTGTTATCTGGTGTATTACTACATGAATTATTGTTACTTACTTTGAGCATTACTCTCGTGATTCTAATTCTAACTCTAATTCTAATTAATATAGATGCCTCAACCTCTGCATACTCTAGTCATCGTGAAGAGGCTGAGGGTCTTCAGTTCTGGGATCAGATATGGCAGTTCCTCTCAAATCTGATCCTGAGGCAACTCTAGAGGACAGAGTGGAATGCTATCCTGAACTCTAAATGGTGGAGACATCTCAGGTCCTTCCCATCTGCATTCAGAGCATCACACTCTGGAATGTAAATAAAACTTTAATTAGAACTCAGACATGCCATATTGCTATCAAATAACGCCAGTGTGAATAATGGTTAATGTCATGGTGGGTTGAAAACCAGTATCGAAAAAATACTTATATTGTGCCCTATTAACTGAAATATCATTACATACCCGACTTGCCATTCACTAGGCCTTATGAGGCTGAGTGGATCAAAATCTCGACCTCTGAAGTGACGGAATTCCAAGGTCCTTTTCACTCTCCTTCCGGCAGCAAAGTAAGACTGAGTGGATCCTGGTCCTGATCTTCTGAACTACAGATGTTGGGGATCTCAGGTCCTCTGCTCTTGATGCAGCGTAAGGTGCCTGACTCGACATCATTGCCAAGATCCAAATGTTTGGGACTTCCCTCATTGGTCCTTGAAGTGGCATAATCCAGACTGCAAGTAAACACTGCATTGAAGTTCTACTGTTTAGAAAGAATATAATTACAACTACTATTCTGCCAGCTCCACAACTACCACTTTAGAAACTGTGTAGGCCTAATGTGAGTAAATTAGAAAGTTTGAATTAGGGTATCGTCACATATTAGACAGGCAGTCAGCAGATGAAACACCTACTTTAACAAATAGGGTCACTTCTTTAAAACAAACCATGTTACATACCTGATGCGTTGCTCACTCAGCTTCAAGGAGTTTATTTTTGCCCCGAGCTGCTAATATTGCAAACTGGGACCATTCCCATTCTGCTGTTGAGGGGGCGTAATCTAGGCTGTAAGTAAATTTTAAATCAGAATATAGCCACACTACACTGATACTTGATAGCAACCATTCTAACTATAGCCTAATCCGTCACAGTTAATGAATATAAGGTCATTAGAGCAGTATCACAAACATTTGATATGGTGGATCCCATAGCCGGCCGATGTGGCTGAGCGGTTCTAGGCGCTTCAGTCTGGAACCACGCGACCGCTACAGTCGCAGGTTCGAATCCTGCCTCGGGCATGGACGTGTGTGATGTCCTTAGGTTAGTTAGATTTTGTAGTTCTAAGTTATAGGGGACTAATGACCTCAGATGTTAAATCCCATAGTGCTCAGAGCCATTTGAGCCATTTTGATGGGTCCCATCAAGTGTTCATGTGCTGTGTGGCACATTTGATATGGTGTGACCATGCTGCACAGAAACAATATGGTTCATGTCCAATCCCATAAATAAATTTTATGTTATAGTGAAGACATAGTAAAATAGAATATAAATGTATCAATATACATACATAAATTCAGAATTTCATTATACTCAAATTATGTTATCTCCATTAGATTTAATTTATACACACCTGATGCACCATGTTGAACAGCAGGCTGCCATAATATTGCATGGTTGCTCCACAACATGCAACTGATTTTTGGTGTCAAGCCCTGCAAATAAATTTCATACCACAATTGAGGCAAAATTGATAGGTACTGAAAGACAGCATATACTACATTGCCACCGAACAGCCAAATTCTAAATTTTACTTAATCTGACATGTTTATTTGGTGTGAGGACATTAGAGTGGTATCATACATATTTGGAATGATGGTTCTCATCAAGTTTTACCTGTTTTGCTGTGCTGTATATCTGGTATGGCACAACTATGCTCCACACGAACATCATGATTCATGCCGAGCTCTGCAATTAAATTTCATATTATAATTCATGCGAAATTGACAGGTACTGAACATAGATTCGTATATTAACCAAGAATTACAGTTTACTCTGTCAAGGTTCAACACAATCATATCTACTCAATAAGTTGAAAACTGATACATACCCTCGTCCAGAAGTGATCTTAATATTTCACAGCTTTCTTCAACATCTGGAACAGCCAGAGAAATATTACATGCTGTTTTCTTCTTGGTAGAAAACAGCCACCTCTGTGGCATAAGCTTTTTTTTCTGGCCCTTGTCTGTTTGTCTGAAGTAAACGTTTCAGGCTCAAACAGCTCTTACATTTGCCATTAAGGGTAACAGTTTTTTGCCTACCTGTAGTTCAGTCTCTGTCATTCCACTGACAATATTGGAAAACACTGAAATAAGCTTCTGTCTCCCTTCTAACAATGATTTCGGTATTTTTGACACAGATTTTCTGCTTATTTTGGGTAATATTGCTTCTCTCTCACTGGTGGCTTCAACATCAACATTAGTACCCAGTACATCTGGACTTTCCAGGGGATTTTCACCCACACTGTCATCTCAGGAAGGAGTGTGAATGTGCTTACACATATTGAATCTAATATTGTAATCCATACATGTACAACAATATCTATGCATGCATACATTGCAAGCACTACATTTTGATTTGCACTCACAGTTGACTCTTATCTTTAACAATGTACACCACTGAAGATGATGAGGATGGCAACTCCCAATCACCATCTACCTCAGTGATGAGCTCTTTGTCCATTAACAAACTAGTTTTGTGCTTATTACGAATGTCCTAAACTTTGCTTGTAACCTTCCCTTTTACATTTGCTGTAAGCCAGTCAAATATCTTGGCGGTAATTAGAGACATCAGTGTAGATATGCCTTTGTCCAGTCTTTTTATCTGCCTTACATTACCATGTATCTCCTTTAACGTCCTATGCATACTCTCTACATGCATGTTGGTACTGAGACCAGCATACATTCTATCACAGTAGGCCCAACACTCCACATTTCCCTCATATCGTGTCTTGAAGTATGAAGCAAATTCTGATTCGTCAGGGCCACTACTGAGCTTCTGCAGTGCTTTTTGCGGTGATTCCTGCAACGTAGTTACATTTCTCAACATTGACACTGATTTAATGAGCCGCTACACCTCATTTCTTTTATCCAGATCTGCCATTTTCCGCTTGATATTAGTTTTACACGCTCTGCCCACATTCCAGGTACAATATAGTACCATCTTAGGAGCACCCATTGTCCTGTTCCATGCAATACTGTATGACTGCCAAATCAGACATGAATACATTGGGGAAAATTGGTCCAACCTGTGATTGTACCTACTATAAAAATATACTTACGAAATCAGCGTCCTTCCTGTTCGATGTTCGAAATTAGAAAAGCACAGGGAAATCCTTGCCTGAGATCATCCAGTACTGAGAGAGTGGTCATTTCGAAATCATACCCCTTTAGGCCCAAGGGTTCCATCAATACAGACACAGTCTACTCCATATTTTGATAACATTTCGCATTGTGCTCTGTTCATTATCACTAATACGAAATCTTCACTCCTCAGTTCTTTATGCTCACTAGTCGATTCTTGTGGTTTATAGAATAACACACACGGATTCTCACTTTCGTTCATTTCTTTCACCCAAGCTTCGACACTGATTGCATCATTTTGATGTCTGACCAACTTGAAAGAGAGGTTATAGCTTGCTGCAATGTCATATAAGTCTTGCTTGGTAGTCAAATAAATTCTCTGCAAGTTTGAATCCTGCAAACTTGTTCGTACGTTATCTAGAACTTTGTCATACTGAAGTCCCGTTGCAATATCTGCTGCTAAGGTTTCCTGCTCTTTTTGACTCCGGGTCAGGTGCCCTAAATCTTGTTTGTGACCAGGATGGGTAGACACAAAATGTACTTGGTGTGTTCCACCTTCGTGTACAGTTACTTTCATCTCTGCAGGGCACTTTCCATTCATTTTGTTGCTGCCCGTCAATTTAAGATGTCTTGTGCCTTTACCTTTGTAGATAAAGTTACCTGACCGATCGCAACCATAGTAATGTGTGTAGGTAGTAGACCCATGTGCTTTAATAAACTTTGAATGTATCGTGCGTTCAGTGTCTTCTGTAAAAATTCAACTTCATTTGAGAATTGCAGATCTTCGGAATTCACTTGAAATTCATGAGCAGTTTGTAAATGATCTATCCAACCCGGTTATGAACTACTTTCAAACGGGAACGATGTACACTTAAAGACCCCCCCCCCCCCCCCCTTTCCAGCAAACCACGAATATTTCGTTGGTGACGATACAAATTATTTTTAAGAGAAAACATTTTGTCACAGGCATAGCACTGATAAGAAGCTACAGGCGCTTTAGTGGTAACAGGCGGCTGCTGCTGTTGGTTTTTGCAAAAGTGTTGACAGATTCTTTCTATAATTATATTCTTGCCCACACACTTTGCACTTAAAAGCACTCATTTTCGAAACACAAACTCTACGCTGAAAGTACAAACACGTGCTCTCCTTCGTACTCACAAAGCAACCACTGTGAATAAAGAAAGCACTACGAACCACACCACAAACATCACGAGGGCTCCAAAACGCAACTGCAGGTACTTATTTCCGGTGGTGAGCGAGCTATAGGGGGTGAGGTGAGGGCCTGTCGTGAGCGAGCTATTGGGGGTGGGCTGAGGGCGGGATGAGTAACTCAGGGTGGAAGAGGGAGGGGGGGGGGGGCGCTGGGATCTTCGCAGGCTTTAACGTTTGCTGGAGTAGGTCCTTGGCCGAGAGGTGGAAGCTCGGGCTAGTAGACGACGAAATACAAGAAGCGCATCCGCCTCTCCAGAGTGCGAGGTGTACTTGCCAAGGAGCGCTGAGTGAAATCATCGATGACGGGGCCACCGACGGGGACCAGTAAGTTGGCAACGGCATGCTGAAAACCCGGCAGCTCAGGAGTGACCTTGGTCTAGAGGCGAGGTCGGTGGGCGAGCTGCAGCAGTCTCTCCCCCCCCCCCCCCCCCCCCCCCCCACCTTCTCCATACGAGAGGAGCTGGTCCGGGGCAAGAGATGGGCTCACAATCCATTTCGCTTGTCTAATTCACCATGGCTGACGATGAGACAAGCGAGTTGTGTGCGCCTGCAAGGGCATCTATGCTTTCTGCTCCCTCCCCACAGGAGGGCCTGGGACAGACAGAATAGATTGTTATCAAGAGACATGCCCGGATAACAATACCTGGAGACCAATGTGAAAAATGGTAAAATAACCCAGGCTGCGATCCTGGCAATAAAAAATTAACTCGCCTCTTGGCAAAGCTCAAGGGGCGAGTCGAGGAACTCAGATGACCAGAGAGACAATAGTAAAGGAGTAAAGGTGTCGAAAAAACCAGACACGGCTGTCTTCTTGAGACCCTTGCCTGGTCAAGACATAAAAAAGGTATAAGAAATTTTCACAACTATGATCAATCCTGTTAAAGAGAAAATAAAGATCAATAAAGTTAAGGCAACAAAAATGTAGTAGTAGTAGACGTTGCAACAGAACAGGATGAAAACTAAACAACTAAAAATTTTGTAAATCAGTCACATGTGAAATACCAAAAAAGGAAATCCCCATATTATTATGTACAACATTCCAGTTACCTTGGACCAAAATGAGTTGAGTGAAAGCATAAGATCGCAAAATTTTGATAATATGATTACTGAAGATTTTAAGAATGAATTCAAGTTAAGGTTTAAAACTGGACCTAGAGCATGAGGCGTGGTTCACCACGTTGCTGAAGTATCTGGAAAAATGTAGAGGAAGCTTACAGCTATGGGCAAGATTTACATTGGTTTCCATGCCATTAATGTGCGGGACTATTTGGTGGTGCCTCGCTGCCACAATTGTGGAGACTCTGATCACATACATAAGTACTATGATCGGAAGCTGGCTTGCTCCAGGTGCGGAGCGGATGATCATACCGTATAAAGAAAAACTGCATTAAACCAGGAATCTGCATTCCCTGCGCAAATAGGGGCAAAAAGACGTGTAATGCCACTGGGAGGAACTGCCCCACATATAAGATGCTGGCGCAAAGATTAATATGTAGAACCGATTATGGCTGAAGCCACAACAGCACACAGGATGCCAAAGAGAAAATCCCCGTGCAAGACGCGAGGGGATGCAGGAAGGGCAGCAGAGTTCAAGTAATTTTTAACAATAGTTGCAGAAGGCCGACCACGAAGGGTGGAAATGGTGGACGCCTGTGTTCAAACTGACCCTTGTGAACGAGTGGCCGCTCCCTCTTCCTACTGCCAGCGACATAGATTGCCCGGGGATCGAGCAAGGCAAGATAGGCGTCCTATTGTTGTGGTCCGACCGGTATTTGTGCAGGAGAACTCTGCACCGGAACAACCGGCACAGGTTAGCGCAGTTAGCACCACGAATGCTGACAACGCCAAGTTAACCATTAGTCAGAAGATTGGAAGTAGATCCCGTTAGAATCTATCCCAATCTTTAACATTCTATGCACTTATTCCTCCTGGAGGCGCCGACTGTCCTGACCACAGAACTAACACACGTGGTGCGTGTAGGACACAAGCATGGGCGTGAAGTCACCTTCTCGGCCATGGAAGCCATGAATCTCCCCACTGACTTCGGTGCTCTGCGTGACTTAGTGAAGGTTTTCGAAAGACGCAATGAGTCATTTGACCTAGACGAAATTTATTATCAGTAAGTCCTATCTAAGAATAGCATTCGACTGGAGGAAAAACTTTCGGGAATCATATGTGCATACATATTTCCCATGACAACAGGAATAGAGATAGGACAGCTAAACACACGGCCGGCCGGGATGGCCAAGCGGTTAAAGGCGCTTCAGTCTGGAACCGCGCGACCGCTACGGTCGCAGGTTCGAATCCTGCCTCGGGCATGGATGTGTGTGATGTCCTTAGGTTAGTTAGGTTTAAGTAGTTCTAAGTTCTAGGGGACTGATGACCTTAGAAGTTAAGTCCCATAGTGCTCAGAGCCATTTTTGAGCTAAACACACGTAATAGTAGGTTGGTTATACGGGAGCTTCGGAGGGTGGTGGAGATGAGCCTTGATGTGCTGTGTCTTCAGGAGCCATACTCTCTTGTGGGGGAAGATAGCAATCGCTGCTGTAAACTGGCAAGTGGTAAGCTTCGGGGAGGACCCGAAAGCCATCGTTATAATAAATAGAGTTCTAAAAATCACAGTACTATCACACTTTCCAGATGATCACTGCAATGTTGTAGAGCTCCAGTAGGGATGATTTATCTAGTCATTATGTACTTTCAGTACGGAACTGACAGATGTGTACCTAGATCAACTAGTACAGGCAACCACGACGCTAAAGGGGCGCAAGATTGTTGTGGTGGCAGATGTGAACACTAAATCCCCCTAAGGCACACTGGCACTCGGGATGAAAGAGGCGGTAAAATAGAGGAAACCATTATGTCTCTACAGTTTCTCATCGCCAATAGGCCAGGAACCCCCACCTACACCGGCGGAGGGGGTAAGGGCAACAACATCAACATAATGTTAATATCACCGAATATTGCTGGCAATGTTCGAAATTGGAAGGTTAGAGACATGGTCAGCTCAAGCGACCACAATTTAATCACTTTCGTGATCTCTGACAGAGAGTGCCGCTGGGACATAGGGTGGGAAGTGCAGCTCAATTATAACAAAACTGACTGGAAACGCCTTGCAAGAGAGTTTGACGCCCGATATGGCCGGAAGGTGACGAAGATGTCGACAGACACGCCGAAGAACTGGTGAGTGGACTCACTAGAGTGGTGAGGGCAGCTGTACCAGCCAGGAGAGCCGTAGCGGCCTCTCCGTCTCCACGGTCTGCAGAACTAGGGCAGATGCGTCAGTCTGTCAGGGGGGTGAGGAGGTACTACCAGCGAAGTGTCGTCTGGGAAGAAAAACAGCAATGGTTGCAGACATACAGAGAAGCTAAGGAGCAGTTCCAGCAGGAGCTGAGGACAAAGCTGGGAAAGGTACGTGTTGAGCCAATTGACTATCGATCCCTGTGGCGTCTCTTGCAAGATCGTGGGAGAAAAGATCCGGTCACCTATGGTGCTGACCACTGTCAGGGACGGGAATCGGATGACGGTATCATGGCAGGATATCACTGAGGTCCTTCTCCGATTCCTGCTGCCTAATAACAACGAACATACAGGATATGGAAGAGCAATGCCTAATTAGGCAAGCAGATCAGAGGGAATACGTGAATGACACCGTGGTGTATCCGTTCTTTGAGGAAGAGGTGGCGGCTCATATAAAATCTCTAAAGAGAAGCAAAGCCCCAGGACCAGACGGCGTTGTAGCGGAGGTGGTGCAATACCTCGCTCCTCAACTGGTAACACCTCTAACAAGAATATACAATGAGACACTACGATTAAGGATGTTTCCCTCCATCTAGAAACAGGCGAATGTTGTGATCATTAGGAAAAGGCAAGGACCCGAAAGAAGCTAAATCCTACAGGCCGATTTGTCTTTTAGACCTGTTGGGCAAACTGCTAGAGCGGTTACTGGCTGACAGACTGATTGCGCATCGAATACTTTGTGGGATGAGCGAAAGGCAGTTCGGCTTTCGGCTGGGGCGATGTGCGTGTGACGCAATTGCCCTGGCGCTCGAGGTCTGTGGGTCGTGCCCACACAAGTACATAGTTGGAATCATTTTTGGCGTTAGTGGCGCCTTTGACAACCTGCGGTGGCTTTATCTCTTCTCCTGCTTGCGGTAGAAAGAGTGTCCAGGGCCGCTATATGGTTGTTTTAGGAGCTATTGTATGGGAAAGGAGGTCTGGATATCGTCCCCTAGCGGTGGCGACACGCGGGTCCGACATGTACTAAATGGACCGCGGCCGATTTAAGCTACCACCTAGCAAGTGTGGTGTGTGGCTGTGACACCACAATCCTCGTGAGGGGAGAGGCATGCAGGCTCCATTGAAGCACCTTATTCTGCGGGCACTGGAGGGTCTGCATCCGGTAGGCACTAATAGTAGCCCATTCAGTGGAGCCATAGGTGAGGGAAGGGTGAACAACCATCTAGTACAGCCAGAGCTTGGTGTCGAGGTTCAGTTCCCTGCTAGTGAACATCGGGTATAATTCTTTTATCAGTTTGAGTCCTTTTTGAGCTATGTATTCTGCATGGCGATGGACGAGTAGTATTTTATTCATCCAGACACCTAGATATTTCGTATCAGGGGACCATGGGATCTGGACGCCTGCAATAGTGATATTGTGGTGGAGGATGGGGTGCCGTTTAGTGAAGTAGACTGCCATAGTTTTGGCGGCATTGAGGGCAATCTTGTTGGAACGACACCAGGTCACTCTCGCGTCCACCTGCCTCCGGAGGCGAGCAATTAGCTGGTCTGTGTTGCAGCCAGTGGTATAGAGCGTTGTATCATAGGTGTATTGTGCCAGGTGGCAGTGTGGGAAGACTAGCATATCATATATTGTTAACATAAATGTTAAATAGGATGGGAGACAACACAGAGGCATGAGGGGTACCCATCGACATGTGACTTAAGCTGGAGCGTTGACCTTACTGCATAACCAAGAAAGTCCTATCGTGAAGAAAATTATCCACGATCTTCACATAGATGTCGGGAATGGTCGTCTGTGTCAGCATTTGGTACACAAGATTGTCTTGCCAAATCTTTTCATACGCGTTTTGTAGGTTCAGGAATACCGCTGGCATTGACGTGGTGGAGGTATAGCCCTTGTTGACTTGTTCGGTGATCCTGAGGGCTTGGAGTTCAGCCGACAGGTGGGAAGCAAATCCAAACTGATCCGGACAGATTATCCCAGCCGCCGCCAGAGGCTGGGAAATGCAGTGGAGGATCAAAAAAGATTCTGGAACATTGGCCATGGTATTCAGAAGGCTAAAGGGCCTGTTATTCATAAGGAACATAGGATCCTTTTAAGGCTTGGGGGTTGCAATCATTTTAGCCTGCTTCCACTGTGAGGGGAAAGGGCTGGTTGTGAAACAGTGTTTCAGTGTCTTGCATGTGAGGTGGCGGAGGTGTTCGTTTAAGATGCCATCCCAATCTGGGGCCGACTCCCACGCTTCCGCCGGAGCATCCGTTGGATTTCCACCAGGAATGTAAGGTGAGGGCAGTGTGGGGTGTTCTTGTCTGAAAGCGGCAACGGCTGCTAGAATATTGCATTCATCTTTGAGTTCATCAGGTTCTGAGGTCCTGGATGAGCAATTTGTTCTGGTCTCAAACGCAGCAGCCAGAGTTTCTACCACATGGAGGGCATCATAAGTTAAGCCATCCACTGTGTGTATGGGATGGTTGATCTTAACTGTGAAGCACTGCATTGCTTGGACAAAAGCCGATTTGGATTTATGTTGGAGGAGGAAGGTGGACATCTGGACTTCCCATTCTTCTGTTTTCCAATTGGCAGGCCGATAGTAGAACTCATGTTGGAGATGCTTCATGCGATGCTTATCTCGAGGATCACATAACTGCTTCCATTGTCTACAGTAGCAGTTCTTCTGGATTTTGAGTTCCTGCAAAAGGGGTGGCAACTCATCAGAGGGGGGGGGGGGCGGGGTTAAAGCCCTTGGGACAATGGAAGTAGAGGTCTTCATTGCTTTTTGGATTTGAGTGACTAGGTAATCAACAACACTAACCAGATTAGCAGGTGTTGTCAGGTCGAGATATTGCTGAGTGGTGTTATTAAGGATCCTGGAAAATTTATCCCAATCTGTGATGGTCAAAGTAGAATGGATGTCTAAAGACAGAGCGACATCAGTAAGGTGCATGAGCACATGGTCATGGGCAGAGACCAGTTCGTGGAGTGTTTCAAATGAAAACTGCACCATAGTGTCCTTGAAAATGGCCTCATCCAGAATGTCCTGCTGGCAGTTGGAGTGGACTGGCATATGTGTGGGAATGTGGGGGCCATAGAGCAACGGCTCCAGAGGATCTTTCAGGTCAAGGAGGAGTCTGCCCTTGGGATTAGCAATGCGAGAATGCCAAGCTGGATGCTTGGCGTTCAGATCTGCCTCAACAATGAGTTTGTCAAATGATGTTAAGGTGTGGAGATCAGCTTCAAGAAGTGGTAGGTTAGGGCTCAAATAGGCCGCAGCAAAAGTTACAGCACCAAGGCAGGTAGAAACAGTGACTGCCTCTATATGTTCGAGTTGTTGGAGAACCTAATGATTATGGACGAGCGACTTATGCAGAAACACTGCCATGCCCCCACCTTGGCGATGGAGTCGGTCAGTGCAATATCGAACCATGTTGCGGAGACGTAAAACGTCGGTGGGCTTCAGGTGGGTTTCTGAGACAAATAAAATGTTCACAAGGTGATCATAGAGGAAAGTGTTCAGTCTTCATACCCTTAAGGCCATTAGCATAAAAAATACAGACAACTAGATCCCGACTGGGCTGATGGTGGCGTAGTGGGCGATTTGCCGTTATAACAAAATCTGGCTGGGCCCTTTAACAAGAGCAATGACCTTAGTCAGCCCATCCTCTGACTGGCGGATGTTTTCAGCTGTTTCACGAATGACAGCCCTGATATGGGGCCACATGAACAGAGAGATGACCTGGAGGATCACTTGCATGTCATCCCGGAAAGAAACATCTGTCTCCACGACTGGAGGAACATCTTGGGTAGCCTGCTTGAGGCTGCAGTGGGGTAGGCGTGGTGGCTGGTGGAGAAGGCGCAGCAATGGAGGGTTGTGGCACTTCAGTAGTGGGCAGGAGGAGGCCACAGACAGTCTTTAAGCTTGGTGCATCATAGAAGACGGATGAGCAGGAGGAGACTGCAGAAGGGATTTTGTTGTAGGGGATGGAGCTGTAGGGGCTCCTATGTTGCAGATGCATCAGGGGCCTGAGCATTAGTGGTAGGATGGTTGTCGGATTTACGGGTGTGGTCCCATGATGGTGGAGGTGGCTGATTCGTCCTTGGTTTCCTTCATGGAGGGTGGGAAGACTTCATAGCCTCTTGGTACATAGGACAACTCTTCCAGAAAGCCAGATGGTGGGGACCATGAGAAGTGCCCAAACAGTTGGCACATGTGGGTTTTTCTGGGGCTCCCATGTGCAGTCCTCTGACAGATGCGAGCCAGCACACTTGACACACTGAAAAGGCAGTGAACAGTAATTGCCGGTGTGTCGTAAACGTTGACACCTACGGCAGATGGAGAGGCCGCTGCGACCTTCATATTATTTGATTTGATTTTAGTAGGGAAGCTAAACATACTAACATAATAACAAATACACAGTGCAAAATATCAAATGTTCATGAAACCCATGGGCTTAATGGGTATGACGTAAGTTAGAACTACTAGTACTGGATGATCTAAGGCAAGGGTTTCCATGCCATTTCCTGATTTCAAACAGGAACTATGTGAAATCACAGGATGGACCAATTTGCCCCAATGTATTCATGTCGAATTTGACAGAGCCTAATAATGTTCCATTGAACAGGACAATAGAAGCTAGTACAATGAATCTTTATTATACCTGGCATGTGGCTAGAGTATTGAAAACTAATATAACAGAAAAGCTGCAGATCTGAATAAAATAATGAGGCATACCAGCTCATTAAATCGGCGTCAGTGTTGAGCAATGTAAGTGTGGTTCAGTAATCATTGCAAAAAGCGCTGCAGAAGTTCAGTGGTGACCCTGACACTTCAGAATTCACTTCATACTTCAACACACACTATGAGGGAAATGAAGTGTTGAATTTACTGTCATTGAATGTATACTTGTCTCAAAACCAACATGCATGTGGAGAGTATGCATAGAATGTTAAAGGAGATACATGGTAGTGCAAAGCAGATGAAATGACTGGAGAAAGGCATGTATACACTGATGTCAGTTACAGACGAGATGTTTGTTTGACTTACAGCGAATGTAAGAGGGAAGGTTACCATCAAAGTTCAGGACATTTATCATAAGCACAAAAGTAGTTAAAACATTGGACAAGGACCTAATTAATAAGGTAGATGGTGACAGAAGTACCATCTACAGCATCTTCAGAGGTCTACATTGTTAAAGATAACAGAGTCAGCTCTGAGTCTAACTTAAAAGGTACTGCATACAATGTGTACATATATAGGTATTGTATGAATTACAGTATTAAATTCAATATGTATAAGCAGTACATTCACATGGTTTGCCGAGATAACAGTGTAGGTTAAAATCCCCTGGAAACTCCAGGAGTATCAAATAGATTGGTTACTGACATTTAAGTAGACATGTAGTAAATGAGAGAGCAGCAATTTAAGCGGAAGCCAGCAGAAAACCTATTTCTAGGGCACTAGAGTTATCGTTAGATGAGAAGCTTATTAAAATGCTTCCCAATCTTGTTATTAGAATGAAAGAGAATAAACTGCAGTCAGCTGAACAAACTTATCCTTTATGGCAAATGTAGGGTTTTTTTGAGCTCAAAATAATTTCAAGAAACATAGATAGGAGCCAGAAAAGAAAACTAAGTCCACAGAGTAGGCTGTTTTCTTTCAAGAAGGTAACAGCATGTAACATTCCACTGGCTGTTGCTGATGCTGAAGAAATCCAGTTCTTGATGACTGGACCTGCAAATAAAATTAACATCAGATCAGATTAGATATTAAATTAATACTTGTTCCACAGATCATGAATATGACACTATAATGATGTGGAATGTATCAGTTTAACAAAAGTTTTCTTTACATGACACTTTGTGTTTTATCGAGAAAATCACAGGAATTTGATAAAAGCACTGTTATCTGGTGTATTACTACATGAATTATTGTTACTTACTTTGAGCATTACTCTCGTGATTCTAATTCTAACTCTAATTCTAATTAATATAGATGCCTCAACCTCTGCATACTCTAGTCATCGTGAAGAGGCTGAGGGTCTTCAGTTCTGGGATCAGATATGGCAGTTCCTCTCAAATCTGATCCTGAGGCAACTCTAGAGGACAGAGTGGAATGCTATCCTGAACTCTAAATGGTGGAGACATCTCAGGTCCTTCCCATCTGCATTCAGAGCATCACACTCTGGAATGTAAATAAAACTTTAATTAGAACTCAGACATGCCATATTGCTATCAAATAACGCCAGTGTGAATAATGGTTAATGTCATGGTGGGTTGAAAACCAGTATCGAAAAAATACTTATATTGTGCCCTATTAACTGAAATATCATTACATACCCGACTTGCCATTCACTAGGCCTTATGAGGCTGAGTGGATCAAAATCTCGACCTCTGAAGTGACGGAATTCCAAGGTCCTTTTCACTCTCCTTCCGGCAGCAAAGTAAGACTGAGTGGATCCTGGTCCTGATCTTCTGAACTACAGATGTTGGGGATCTCAGGTCCTCTGCTCTTGATGCAGCGTAAGGTGCCTGACTCGACATCATTGCCAAGATCCAAATGTTTGGGACTTCCCTCATTGGTCCTTGAAGTGGCATAATCCAGACTGCAAGTAAACACTGCATTGAAGTTCTACTGTTTAGAAAGAATATAATTACAACTACTATTCTGCCAGCTCCACAACTACCACTTTAGAAACTGTGTAGGCCTAATGTGAGTAAATTAGAAAGTTTGAATTAGGGTATCGTCACATATTAGACAGGCAGTCAGCAGATGAAACACCTACTTTAACAAATAGGGTCACTTCTTTAAAACAAACCATGTTACATACCTGATGCGTTGCTCACTCAGCTTCAAGGAGTTTATTTTTGCCCCGAGCTGCTAATATTGCAAACTGGGACCATTCCCATTCTGCTGTTGAGGGGGCGTAATCTAGGCTGTAAGTAAATTTTAAATCAGAATATAGCCACACTACACTGATACTTGATAGCAACCATTCTAACTATAGCCTAATCCGTCACAGTTAATGAATATAAGGTCATTAGAGCAGTATCACAAACATTTGATATGGTGGATCCCATAGCCGGCCGATGTGGCTGAGCGGTTCTAGGCGCTTCAGTCTGGAACCACGCGACCGCTACAGTCGCAGGTTCGAATCCTGCCTCGGGCATGGACGTGTGTGATGTCCTTAGGTTAGTTAGATTTTGTAGTTCTAAGTTATAGGGGACTAATGACCTCAGATGTTAAATCCCATAGTGCTCAGAGCCATTTGAGCCATTTTGATGGGTCCCATCAAGTGTTCATGTGCTGTGTGGCACATTTGATATGGTGTGACCATGCTGCACAGAAACAATATGGTTCATGTCCAATCCCATAAATAAATTTTATGTTATAGTGAAGACATAGTGAAATAGAATATAAATGTATCAATATACATACATAAATTCAGAATTTCATTATACTCAAATTATGTTATCTCCATTAGATTTAATTTATACACACCTGATGCACCATGTTGAACAGCAGGCTGCCATAATATTGCATGGTTGCTCCACAACATGCAACTGATTTTTGGTGTCAAGCCCTGCAAATAAATTTCATACCACAATTGAGGCAAAATTGATAGGTACTGAAAGACAGCATATACTACATTGCCACCGAACAGCCAAATTCTAAATTTTACTTAATCTGACATGTTTATTTGGTGTGAGGACATTAGAGTGGTATCATACATATTTGGAATGATGGTTCTCATCAAGTTTTACCTGTTTTGCTGTGCTGTATATCTGGTATGGCACAACTATGCTCCACACGAACATCATGATTCATGCCGAGCTCTGCAATTAAATTTCATATTATAATTCATGCGAAATTGACAGGTACTGAACATAGATTCGTATATTAACCAAGAATTACAGTTTACTCTGTCAAGGTTCAACACAATCATATCTACTCAATAAGTTGAAAACTGATACATACCCTCGTCCAGAAGTGATCTTAATATTTCACAGCTTTCTTCAACATCTGGAACAGCCAGAGAAATATTACATGCTGTTTTCTTCTTGGTAGAAAACAGCCACCTCTGTGGCATAAGCTTTTTTTTCTGGCCCTTGTCTGTTTGTCTGAAGTAAACGTTTCAGGCTCAAACAGCTCTTACATTTGCCATTAAGGGTAACAGTTTTTTGCCTACCTGTAGTTCAGTCTCTGTCATTCCACTGACAATATTGGAAAACACTGAAATAAGCTTCTGTCTCCCTTCTAACAATGATTTCGGTATTTTTGACACAGATTTTCTGCTTATTTTGGGTAATATTGCTTCTCTCTCACTGGTGGCTTCAACATCAACATTAGTACCCAGTACATCTGGACTTTCCAGGGGATTTTCACCCACACTGTCATCTCAGGAAGGAGTGTGAATGTGCTTACACATATTGAATCTAATATTGTAATCCATACATGTACAACAATATCTATGCATGCATACATTGCAAGCACTACATTTTGATTTGCACTCACAGTTGACTCTTATCTTTAACAATGTACACCACTGAAGATGATGAGGATGGCAACTCCCAATCACCATCTACCTCAGTGATGAGCTCTTTGTCCATTAACAAACTAGTTTTGTGCTTATTACGAATGTCCTAAACTTTGCTTGTAACCTTCCCTTTTACATTTGCTGTAAGCCAGTCAAATATCTTGGCGGTAATTAGAGACATCAGTGTAGATATGCCTTTGTCCAGTCTTTTTATCTGCCTTACATTACCATGTATCTCCTTTAACGTCCTATGCATACTCTCTACATGCATGTTGGTACTGAGACCAGCATACATTCTATCACAGTAGGCCCAACACTCCACATTTCCCTCATATCGTGTCTTGAAGTATGAAGCAAATTCTGATTCGTCAGGGCCACTACTGAGCTTCTGCAGTGCTTTTTGCGGTGATTCCTGCAACGTAGTTACATTTCTCAACATTGACACTGATTTAATGAGCCGCTACACCTCATTTCTTTTATCCAGATCTGCCATTTTCCGCTTGATATTAGTTTTACACGCTCTGCCCACATTCCAGGTACAATATAGTACCATCTTAGGAGCACCCATTGTCCTGTTCCATGCAATACTGTATGACTGCCAAATCAGACATGAATACATTGGGGAAAATTGGTCCAACCTGTGATTGTACCTACTATAAAAATATACTTACGAAATCAGCGTCCTTCCTGTTCGATGTTCGAAATTAGAAAAGCACAGGGAAATCCTTGCCTGAGATCATCCAGTACTGAGAGAGTGGTCATTTCGAAATCATACCCCTTTAGGCCCAAGGGTTCCATCAATACAGACACAGTCTACTCCATATTTTGATAACATTTCGCATTGTGCTCTGTTCATTATCACTAATACGAAATCTTCACTCCTCAGTTCTTTATGCTCACTAGTCGATTCTTGTGGTTTATAGAATAACACACACGGATTCTCACTTTCGTTCATTTCTTTCACCCAAGCTTCGACACTGATTGCATCATTTTGATGTCTGACCAACTTGAAAGAGAGGTTATAGCTTGCTGCAATGTCATATAAGTCTTGCTTGGTAGTCAAATAAATTCTCTGCAAGTTTGAATCCTGCAAACTTGTTCGTACGTTATCTAGAACTTTGTCATACTGAAGTCCCGTTGCAATATCTGCTGCTAAGGTTTCCTGCTCTTTTTGACTCCGGGTCAGGTGCCCTAAATCTTGTTTGTGACCAGGATGGGTAGACACAAAATGTACTTGGTGTGTTCCACCTTCGTGTACAGTTACTTTCATCTCTGCAGGGCACTTTCCATTCATTTTGTTGCTGCCCGTCAATTTAAGATGTCTTGTGCCTTTACCTTTGTAGATAAAGTTACCTGACCGATCGCAACCATAGTAATGTGTGTAGGTAGTAGACCCATGTGCTTTAATAAACTTTGAATGTATCGTGCGTTCAGTGTCTTCTGTAAAAATTCAACTTCATTTGAGAATTGCAGATCTTCGGAATTCACTTGAAATTCATGAGCAGTTTGTAAATGATCTATCCAACCCGGTTATGAACTACTTTCAAACGGGAACGATGTACACTTAAAGACCCCCCCCCCCCCCCCCTTTCCAGCAAACCACGAATATTTCGTTGGTGACGATACAAATTATTTTTAAGAGAAAACATTTTGTCACAGGCATAGCACTGATAAGAAGCTACAGGCGCTTTAGTGGTAACAGGCGGCTGCTGCTGTTGGTTTTTGCAAAAGTGTTGACAGATTCTTTCTATAATTATATTCTTGCCCACACACTTTGCACTTAAAAGCACTCATTTTCGAAACACAAACTCTACGCTGAAAGTACAAACACGTGCTCTCCTTCGTACTCACAAAGCAACCACTGTGAATAAAGAAAGCACTACGAACCACACCACAAACATCACGAGGGCTCCAAAACGCAACTGCAGGTACTTATTTCCGGTGGTGAGCGAGCTATAGGGGGTGAGGTGAGGGCCTGTCGTGAGCGAGCTATTGGGGGTGGGCTGAGGGCGGGATGAGTAACTCAGGGTGGAAGAGGGAGGGGGGGGGGGGCGCTGGGATCTTCGCAGGCTTTAACGTTTGCTGGAGTAGGTCCTTGGCCGAGAGGTGGAAGCTCGGGCTAGTAGACGACGAAATACAAGAAGCGCATCCGCCTCTCCAGAGTGCGAGGTGTACTTGCCAAGGAGCGCTGAGTGAAATCATCGATGACGGGGCCACCGACGGGGACCAGTAAGTTGGCAACGGCATGCTGAAAACCCGGCAGCTCAGGAGTGACCTTGGTCTAGAGGCGAGGTCGGTGGGCGAGCTGCAGCAGTCTCTCCCCCCCCCCCCCCCCCCCCCACCTTCTCCATACGAGAGGAGCTGGTCCGGGGCAAGAGATGGGCTCACAATCCATTTCGCTTGTCTAATTCACCATGGCTGACGATGAGACAAGCGAGTTGTGTGCGCCTGCAAGGGCATCTATGCTTTCTGCTCCCTCCCCACAGGAGGGCCTGGGACAGACAGAATAGATTGTTATCAAGAGACATGCCCGGATAACAATACCTGGAGACCAATGTGAAAAATGGTAAAATAACCCAGGCTGCGATCCTGGCAATAAAAAATTAACTCGCCTCTTGGCAAAGCTCAAGGGGCGAGTCGAGGAACTCAGATGACCAGAGAGACAATAGTAAAGGAGTAAAGGTGTCGAAAAAACCAGACACGGCTGTCTTCTTGAGACCCTTGCCTGGTCAAGACATAAAAAAGGTATAAGAAATTTTCACAACTATGATCAATCCTGTTAAAGAGAAAATAAAGATCAATAAAGTTAAGGCAACAAAAATGTAGTAGTAGTAGACGTTGCAACAGAACAGGATGAAAACTAAACAACTAAAAATTTTGTAAATCAGTCACATGTGAAATACCAAAAAAGGAAATCCCCATATTATTATGTACAACATTCCAGTTACCTTGGACCAAAATGAGTTGAGTGAAAGCATAAGATCGCAAAATTTTGATAATATGATTACTGAAGATTTTAAGAATGAATTCAAGTTAAGGTTTAAAACTGGACCTAGAGCATGAGGCGTGGTTCACCACGTTGCTGAAGTATCTGGAAAAATGTAGAGGAAGCTTACAGCTATGGGCAAGATTTACATTGGTTTCCATGCCATTAATGTGCGGGACTATTTGGTGGTGCCTCGCTGCCACAATTGTGGAGACTCTGATCACATACATAAGTACTATGATCGGAAGCTGGCTTGCTCCAGGTGCGGAGCGGATGATCATACCGTATAAAGAAAAACTGCATTAAACCAGGAATCTGCATTCCCTGCGCAAATAGGGGCAAAAAGACGTGTAATGCCACTGGGAGGAACTGCCCCACATATAAGATGCTGGCGCAAAGATTAATATGTAGAACCGATTATGGCTGAAGCCACAACAGCACACAGGATGCCAAAGAGAAAATCCCCGTGCAAGACGCGAGGGGATGCAGGAAGGGCAGCAGAGTTCAAGTAATTTTTAACAATAGTTGCAGAAGGCCGACCACGAAGGGTGGAAATGGTGGACGCCTGTGTTCAAACTGACCCTTGTGAACGAGTGGCCGCTCCCTCTTCCTACTGCCAGCGACATAGATTGCCCGGGGATCGAGCAAGGCAAGATAGGCGTCCTATTGTTGTGGTCCGACCGGTATTTGTGCAGGAGAACTCTGCACCGGAACAACCGGCACAGGTTAGCGCAGTTAGCACCACGAATGCTGACAACGCCAAGTTAACCATTAGTCAGAAGATTGGAAGTAGATCCCGTTAGAATCTATCCCAATCTTTAACATTCTATGCACTTATTCCTCCTGGAGGCGCCGACTGTCCTGACCACAGAACTAACACACGTGGTGCGTGTAGGACACAAGCATGGGCGTGAAGTCACCTACTCGGCCATGGAAGCCATGAATCTCCCCACTGACTTCGGTGCTCTGCGTGACTTAGTGAAGGTTTTCGAAAGACGCAATGAGTCATTTGACCTAGACGAAATTTATTATCAGTAAGTCCTATCTAAGAATAGCATTCGACTGGAGGAAAAACTTTCGGGAATCATATGTGCATACATATTTCCCATGACAACAGGAATAGAGATAGGACAGCTAAACACACGGCCGGCCGGGATGGCCAAGCGGTTAAAGGCGCTTCAGTCTGGAACCGCGCGACCGCTACGGTCGCAGGTTCGAATCCTGCCTCGGGCATGGATGTGTGTGATGTCCTTAGGTTAGTTAGGTTTAAGTAGTTCTAAGTTCTAGGGGACTGATGACCTTAGAAGTTAAGTCCCATAGTGCTCAGAGCCATTTTTGAGCTAAACACACGTAATAGTAGGTTGGTTATACGGGAGCTTCGGAGGGTGGTGGAGATGAGCCTTGATGTGCTGTGTCTTCAGGAGCCATACTCTCTTGTGGGGGAAGATAGCAATCGCTGCTGTAAACTGGCAAGTGGTAAGCTTCGGGGAGGACCCGAAAGCCATCGTTATAATAAATAGAGTTCTAAAAATCACAGTACTATCACACTTTCCAGATGATCACTGCAATGTTGTAGAGCTCCAGTAGGGATGATTTATCTAGTCATTATGTACTTTCAGTACGGAACTGACAGATGTGTACCTAGATCAACTAGTACAGGCAACCACGACGCTAAAGGGGCGCAAGATTGTTGTGGTGGCAGATGTGAACACTAAATCCCCCTAAGGCACACTGGCACTCGGGATGAAAGAGGCGGTAAAATAGAGGAAACCATTATGTCTCTACAGTTTCTCATCGCCAATAGGCCAGGAACCCCCACCTACACCGGCGGAGGGGGTAAGGGCAACAACATCAACATAATGTTAATATCACCGAATATTGCTGGCAATGTTCGAAATTGGAAGGTTAGAGACATGGTCAGCTCAAGCGACCACAATTTAATCACTTTCGTGATCTCTGACAGAGAGTGCCGCTGGGACATAGGGTGGGAAGTGCAGCTCAATTATAACAAAACTGACTGGAAACGCCTTGCAAGAGAGTTTGACGCCCGATATGGCCGGAAGGTGACGAAGATGTCGACAGACACGCCGAAGAACTGGTGAGTGGACTCACTAGAGTGGTGAGGGCAGCTGTACCAGCCAGGAGAGCCGTAGCGGCCTCTCCGTCTCCACGGTCTGCAGAACTAGGGCAGATGCGTCAGTCTGTCAGGGGGGTGAGGAGGTACTACCAGCGAAGTGTCGTCTGGGAAGAAAAACAGCAATGGTTGCAGACATACAGAGAAGCTAAGGAGCAGTTCCAGCAGGAGCTGAGGACAAAGCTGGGAAAGGTACGTGTTGAGCCAATTGACTATCGATCCCTGTGGCGTCTCTTGCAAGATCGTGGGAGAAAAGATCCGGTCACCTATGGTGCTGACCACTGTCAGGGACGGGAATCGGATGACGGTATCATGGCAGGATATCACTGAGGTCCTTCTCCGATTCCTGCTGCCTAATAACAACGAACATACAGGATATGGAAGAGCAATGCCTAATTAGGCAAGCAGATCAGAGGGAATACGTGAATGACACCGTGGTGTATCCGTTCTTTGAGGAAGAGGTGGCGGCTCATATAAAATCTCTAAAGAGAAGCAAAGCCCCAGGACCAGACGGCGTTGTAGCGGAGGTGGTGCAATACCTCGCTCCTCAACTGGTAACACCTCTAACAAGAATATACAATGAGACACTACGATTAAGGATGTTTCCCTCCATCTAGAAACAGGCGAATGTTGTGATCATTAGGAAAAGGCAAGGACCCGAAAGAAGCTAAATCCTACAGGCCGATTTGTCTTTTAGACCTGTTGGGCAAACTGCTAGAGCGGTTACTGGCTGACAGACTGATTGCGCATCGAATACTTTGTGGGATGAGCGAAAGGCAGTTCGGCTTTCGGCTGGGGCGATGTGCGTGTGACGCAATTGCCCTGGCGCTCGAGGTCTGTGGGTCGTGCCCACACAAGTACATAGTTGGAATCATTTTTGGCGTTAGTGGCGCCTTTGACAACCTGCGGTGGCTTTATCTCTTCTCCTGCTTGCGGTAGAAAGAGTGTCCAGGGCCGCTATATGGTTGTTTTAGGAGCTATTGTATGGGAAAGGAGGTCTGGATATCGTCCCCTAGCGGTGGCGACACGCGGGTCCGACATGTACTAAATGGACCGCGGCCGATTTAAGCTACCACCTAGCAAGTGTGGTGTGTGGCTGTGACACCACAATCCTCGTGAGGGGAGAGGCATGCAGGCTCCATTGAAGCACCTTATTCTGCGGGCACTGGAGGGTCTGCATCCGGTAGGCACTAATAGTAGCCCATTCAGTGGAGCCATAGGTGAGGGAAGGGTGAACAACCATCTAGTACAGCCAGAGCTTGGTGTCGAGGTTCAGTTCCCTGCTAGTGAACATCGGGTATAATTCTTTTATCAGTTTGAGTCCTTTTTGAGCTATGTATTCTGCATGGCGATGGACGAGTAGTATTTTATTCATCCAGACACCTAGATATTTCGTATCAGGGGACCATGGGATCTGGACGCCTGCAATAGTGATATTGTGGTGGAGGATGGGGTGCCGTTTAGTGAAGTAGACTGCCATAGTTTTGGCGGCATTGAGGGCAATCTTGTTGGAACGACACCAGGTCACTCTCGCGTCCACCTGCCTCCGGAGGCGAGCAATTAGCTGGTCTGTGTTGCAGCCAGTGGTATAGAGCGTTGTATCATAGGTGTATTGTGCCAGGTGGCAGTGTGGGAAGACTAGCATATCATATATTGTTAACATAAATGTTAAATAGGATGGGAGACAACACAGAGGCATGAGGGGTACCCATCGACATGTGACTTAAGCTGGAGCGTTGACCTTACTGCATAACCAAGAAAGTCCTATCGTGAAGAAAATTATCCACGATCTTCACATAGATGTCGGGAATGGTCGTCTGTGTCAGCATTTGGTACACAAGATTGTCTTGCCAAATCTTTTCATACGCGTTTTGTAGGTTCAGGAATACCGCTGGCATTGACGTGGTGGAGGTATAGCCCTTGTTGACTTGTTCGGTGATCCTGAGGGCTTGGAGTTCAGCCGACAGGTGGGAAGCAAATCCAAACTGATCCGGACAGATTATCCCAGCCGCCGCCAGAGGCTGGGAAATGCAGTGGAGGATCAAAAAAGATTCTGGAACATTGGCCATGGTATTCAGAAGGCTAAAGGGCCTGTTATTCATAAGGAACATAGGATCCTTTTAAGGCTTGGGGGTTGCAATCATTTTAGCCTGCTTCCACTGTGAGGGGAAAGGGCTGGTTGTGAAACAGTGTTTCAGTGTCTTGCATGTGAGGTGGCGGAGGTGTTCGTTTAAGATGCCATCCCAATCTGGGGCCGACTCCCACGCTTCCGCCGGAGCATCCGTTGGATTTCCACCAGGAATGTAAGGTGAGGGCAGTGTGGGGTGTTCTTGTCTGAAAGCGGCAACGGCTGCTAGAATATTGCATTCATCTTTGAGTTCATCAGGTTCTGAGGTCCTGGATGAGCAATTTGTTCTGGTCTCAAACGCAGCAGCCAGAGTTTCTACCACATGGAGGGCATCATAAGTTAAGCCATCCACTGTGTGTATGGGATGGTTGATCTTAACTGTGAAGCACTGCATTGCTTGGACAAAAGCCGATTTGGATTTATGTTGGAGGAGGAAGGTGGACATCTGGACTTCCCATTCTTCTGTTTTCCAATTGGCAGGCCGATAGTAGAACTCATGTTGGAGATGCTTCATGCGATGCTTATCTCGAGGATCACATAACTGCTTCCATTGTCTACAGTAGCAGTTCTTCTGGATTTTGAGTTCCTGCAAAAGGGGTGGCAACTCATCAGAGGGGGGGGGGGGGCGGGGTTAAAGCCCTTGGGACAATGGAAGTAGAGGTCTTCATTGCTTTTTGGATTTGAGTGACTAGGTAATCAACAACACTAACCAGATTAGCAGGTGTTGTCAGGTCGAGATATTGCTGAGTGGTGTTATTAAGGATCCTGGAAAATTTATCCCAATCTGTGATGGTCAAAGTAGAATGGATGTCTAAAGACAGAGCGACATCAGTAAGGTGCATGAGCACATGGTCATGGGCAGAGACCAGTTCGTGGAGTGTTTCAAATGAAAACTGCACCATAGTGTCCTTGAAAATGGCCTCATCCAGAATGTCCTGCTGGCAGTTGGAGTGGACTGGCATATGTGTGGGAATGTGGGGGCCATAGAGCAACGGCTCCAGAGGATCTTTCAGGTCAAGGAGGAGTCTGCCCTTGGGATTAGCAATGCGAGAATGCCAAGCTGGATGCTTGGCGTTCAGATCTGCCTCAACAATGAGTTTGTCAAATGATGTTAAGGTGTGGAGATCAGCTTCAAGAAGTGGTAGGTTAGGGCTCAAATAGGCCGCAGCAAAAGTTACAGCACCAAGGCAGGTAGAAACAGTGACTGCCTCTATATGTTCGAGTTGTTGGAGAACCTAATGATTATGGACGAGCGACTTATGCAGAAACACTGCCATGCCCCCACCTTGGCGATGGAGTCGGTCAGTGCAATATCGAACCATGTTGCGGAGACGTAAAACGTCGGTGGGCTTCAGGTGGGTTTCTGAGACAAATAAAATGTTCACAAGGTGATCATAGAGGAAAGTGTTCAGTCTTCATACCCTTAAGGCCATTAGCATAAAAAATACAGACAACTAGATCCCGACTGGGCTGATGGTGGCGTAGTGGGCGATTTGCCGTTATAACAAAATCTGGCTGGGCCCTTTAACAAGAGCAATGACCTTAGTCAGCCCATCCTCTGACTGGCGGATGTTTTCAGCTGTTTCACGAATGACAGCCCTGATATGGGGCCACATGAACAGAGAGATGACCTGGAGGATCACTTGCATGTCATCCCGGAAAGAAACATCTGTCTCCACGACTGGAGGAACATCTTGGGTAGCCTGCTTGAGGCTGCAGTGGGGTAGGCGTGGTGGCTGGTGGAGAAGGCGCAGCAATGGAGGGTTGTGGCACTTCAGTAGTGGGCAGGAGGAGGCCACAGACAGTCTTTAAGCTTGGTGCATCATAGAAGACGGATGAGCAGGAGGAGACTGCAGAAGGGATTTTGTTGTAGGGGATGGAGCTGTAGGGGCTCCTATGTTGCAGATGCATCAGGGGCCTGAGCATTAGTGGTAGGATGGTTGTCGGATTTACGGGTGTGGTCCCATGATGGTGGAGGTGGCTGATTCGTCCTTGGTTTCCTTCATGGAGGGTGGGAAGACTTCATAGCCTCTTGGTACATAGGACAACTCTTCCAGAAAGCCAGATGGTGGGGACCATGAGAAGTGCCCAAACAGTTGGCACATGTGGGTTTTTCTGGGGCTCCCATGTGCAGTCCTCTGACAGATGCGAGCCAGCACACTTGACACACTGAAAAGGCAGTGAACAGTAATTGCCGGTGTGTCGTAAACGTTGACACCTACGGCAGATGGAGAGGCCGCTGCGACCTTCATATTATTTGATTTGATTTTAGTAGGGAAGCTAAACAGCTTTGGTCTAACCCGCCGCTGCCTGCACCAAAACCGAATTTATTGAGCGGTATCACTCCCTGTATATCTAGTAAAGCCAGCCAATGAGCTTAAATAATGCAAGGAGTCCCTTTAACAGTTCTTTCTTAGGCACAGTTTCTTCAGGTCTAGTTGTCCCGAAAATTCTGTGTCTTTTGCTCTCCAATGCAGTGCATGCCAAGATTATGTGTGATGCAGTTTCTTCACTCTCATCACAGATCCTACATTTAGGGTCTTCTTCCATTATACCCACTGTATGTAGGTGTTTCTTGAAATTCTCATGGCCGGTCATCAGTCCAACCATGAGTTTAATGTCTTTCCTGTTCAAGCCCAGGATTACAGAGCTTCTTTTAAAACATGAATTTGGCATCATTACCCTGCCATGTTTTTGCTTATAGACCTTGGTCCATTATTCTGTGTGCTGCCTTCTGAGCCATTTCTGTAGTTACAGTCTGATCATGGCCTTAGAGATTGTCAGGACAGGTTCCAGTACAATGAATCGAGTCTTTGCCCCCATCCTGGCCAGTCTGTTGGCTTGTTGATTGCCACCGATCCCCGGGTGGTCAGGGACCCCCCTAGCTCCAGCAGAACCCTGTGACATTCTGAAACAATCTTAAATCTTGTTGCAGGTGCTGCCAATGATATCAGGGTTGCCTGTCTGTCTGAACAGATGTAGATGCTATGGTCCTTGTAGCATCTATGCACATTTCCTCCACACACGCCCTGATTGCAGTGATTTCAGCTTGGAATACTGAGGCCACTTTTCCTAGAGAAGTGATGCCCTCCACTCTTGGCTGAACCCCATATACCCCCGCCCCAGCGCCTTGGTCTGATTTCGACCCATCAGTGAACCAGACAGTGTCCCCCGTATGGTGTCAAACTGTTTTTTCCCATTGCTCCCTGCTTCCAATTATTATACTGTAAGGCTTGTTGAAGCAGATGGGAGTTATTACATAGTTGGCCAGCATTTCCCCAACCATTCCTATATTTACCTCAATCACTATTTTAGTGTGTGATTCTGGACATCGCAATGAGATCCAGTTTTTACCAGTTTTGAGTCTGTATGCACCAGCTGCTGCCTCCATCTTGACCCAAAGGTGTAATGGAGGCACGTCCAGCATGGTTTCCATCCCATCGGTTGGAGTGTTGCTAATTCCGCCTGCTATGGTTAAGTAGGCCAGTCTCTGGACCTTACCAAGCTCCTTCTTTGCAACCTGCTGTTCTATCTTCTTCCATCACACTATGGCCCCTTAGGAGATCCTAGGTCTAACCACTGTGTTGCATATCCAGTGCATACCTCTGGGGCTTAGGCCCCAGTTTTTGCCACAAACTCTTCCGGTACTCACTGGAGTACCTTTCGCCTTGGAGCAGATGCTTTAAATGTGAGGGTTCCATGTTAGTTCCTCATCTAAGTTACCCCTAGATATTTCACTATCCCCTTCGCAGGTAGAGTTTCATCGAAAAGCTTTGGATTGCAACTTGAGTGTTGGATATGCTTCTTTGTGAATTGCACCAAAACAGTCTTCTTAGAACTGACTCTTAGATCTTGTTTCCTGCACCAATCTTGCACAATCGCCATCGCACTTTGTGCCATATTCCTGAGGTGTGTCAGTAAGTTTGGCAACTATTACTATGACAAGGTTATCTGTGTATCCTTGGCCGGCCGGAGTGGCCGAGTGGTACTGGGCACTACATACAATCTGGAAACGCGCGACCGCTATGGTCGCAGGTTCGAATCCTGCCTTGGGCGTGGATGTGTGTGATGTCCTTAGGTTAGTTAGGTTTAAGTAGTTCTAAGTTCTAGGGGACTGATGACCTCAGAAGTTAAGTCCCATAGTGCTCAGAGCCATTTGAACCATTTTTGTGTATCCTTAGCAAAAGCATTGTCTGCAATTTAGTTCCTCAATGAGTTCGTTCACCTCTAGATTCCACAATAAAGGGGACAGAACTCTTCCTTTTGGACAACCTATAGTGGTGTTAATTACCATCTTTTCATTCATCATGGTGGCCTCTACCTTCCTTCCACTAAGCATGGCCCTAGTCCACCTACCCTAGGTCATGTACCTCTGCTGCCCTAACCATGGAACCGAAGGTTGTTTTACTAAAAGCCCTCTGTATGTTCAGGAAGATGCAGAGGGCTATTTACTGAAAGTGAAGTGCTTTCTCCACCTTCCCAACGAGATGGCAGAGAGCTGTGTCACATGATTTACTGGTTTATATGCATGTTGGTTTGAATGTAGAGCTGCCCTAGTTATCCTCCTTTCCCCAACATTTATATTAACCAGTTTTTTGAATGTTTTAAGAATGAAGGAGGACAGACTGATTGGTCTCATAGCCTTGGATTTTTGTATGATCAATTCTCCCTGGCTTCAGAATAAAGGCAACTTCACTGACCTCCAGGCATTGGGAATGATCCCTGCTGCTAGGCTAACCCTGAATAACCTGCATAGCACTCTTATAAGATTCTCTCCTGCTTGTTGCAGGAGAGCTGGAAATATTCCACCTGGGCCAGGTGACTTGAATGGTTGGAATGTTCCAACAGCCCATTGGATTTTACTGAAGTCGCACACTCCTGGGTCGATTCCCAGTCCTGTCTTTGAATGCCTGAAAACCATTGTCTCTCAGGGATCACATCCTGGTCTGTGTTATCCACCAGAGAATATTGAGGGAACTGAGTTTTGAGGAGCAATTCCAGTGTCTCGTGTGCTATCTTTGTATATTCCCCATCCTCCTCCCTCAATGTACCCCCTGAATTATTTGGTACTCTAGTGAGGATTTTGTGAAGTCTGGCTTGAGCAGCTGTGCCTTCCACTTCCTCACAGAATACCTTCCAGGATGCCTCCTTTGCTTGCCTAATTGCAAGATTGTATTTGACAAGGGCCTCACGATATTTTGCCCACTGTCCTTCTCTTCTTGCAAGGTTAAACAGTCTTGGTACTTGTCTTCTTTGCGTTTCCAAGTTGTTGTTCAACCAAGGCACACTCTTATTCGTGCACTTCTTGATGATTGAGCAGTTGTCCTGGTATGAGGACACTATGGCAGAGCTACTTCCTCAAGCTCTACAGGATTCCTTATCTAGGTTTTGATTTCTGATAATCTTAAGTCAAAGTCCCTCCTATATGTCTCCAAGTCTGTTTTTCTGGGATTCCTATAGGCCATGGTCTGTCTGATTCCCATTTCAATCTCGAATTTAATATGCATGTGGCCCGATGAGGATGGCTCTAACGCCACATGCCATTGTTTGACATAGATGCCCATCATCATGGAACCAAAGTTTATGTCAATTACTTCTTCCCTTGTGCTGTTCCTGATTGTAGGTTCATCATCCCTGTTCAGGACCTCCAAGTTGTTAGACTAGAGCAATTGAAGAATGTACTTACCTCTACTGTTGGTGTTGCCCATAACCTCTAGGTTGTGGGCAATGGCGTCGCATCCAACAGCTGGTCGCCTTGCTGAGGGCAAGCTTCCGCCAGTCTCCTTACCTCCAAAGGAGGAGGAGAGCTGTCTTCATAAGGAAGGTATGCTGAGGCAAAAACAATTTCCCTTGTGATACCTTCCTAACGTTGCTGCATCCTGAAGGTCAGCAGATCCCTGGAACAGAAATCCATCATTGGCATGAAAGAAATTCCATTTCTCACATAAATGCATGTTCTGGAGTTTCTTAGATTTCTAGCATAAATCAACCTACCTCCAGTACCACCAAGGCTCGACACCCTCTTTATATAAGTAGGTAGTCTTAGATTCCTCCCTTATCCTCTAGTTACATGTCATTGATGTTGAGGTGGGTCTGCATATCCCCTTCAACCTGAGTCAGTTTTTTCTTTGGGGTCTTGGGATCAAGCCCTTTTAATTCCCTCCTTTGTTTCTGTTCCCTGAGAAGTTTCCTCCTCTGTGCCCCAGAAAAGGCTTTAATCTTGATCGGGTTCAACTTCTCAGTTAGAATTCTCACTTCTTGCTCAGCTCTACACCCAGATTCAGTTGTGGGAGTGCATTCCATTTGTTCTGACCCCAGTGTTTGGGTGGCTGAGGACTCAGTTTGCCCCTCAGTTTGTTTTAAATTATTTTCATCAGTTGTGTCCATCTTGGTCCCAAAAGATTTAGGTATCTACTACGGCAAGAAAAAGGAATAAAAGTGAGATAGTGTTAATACTTTCATCCTTCTTTACCTCCTCTGCATTACTGCAGATGACGCGTCACTGAGCACATTTGTACTGTGCATGCAGTACACGCGAGGTGCCTAGTTGTTTCCACTGCCCGGTGTGGAATACATAAGTTCTTGTACACTTCACTAACCTGCTGTCTTCATGATGATGATGTCCCCCGCGCAGAAAACAGCACGCAGGTCGTGGATTCTTTTTCTAGAGGCTGAAATTAACTTCGCAAGGAACTGCTGCTAAAAATAAACTATAACTCATTTGGGATGCCACTCGCCTTTTTATTGATAGAGACACGAGAAACTATTCTTGATCACAACGTATTGAACATATCTTTCCACAGTCATTATATCTGGCTAAAATAACATGAAATACATCCTGCCACAGACAACATGTCTGTCTACTGGAACAGTCAGAACTGGAGAAAAAAATTACATGAATCAAATACTACTATTACAGACAACATGTCTGTACCTAGCGACGTTCGGAACTGTAGTAAATAAAATTCCATGAAACAAATACTGCTATAACAGACAACATGTCTGTCTACTGGAACGGTCAGAACTGGAGAGCCGGACTGCCCGAGACACTTCGGACGCCAAGCGAGCAAGGCGTGACCCGAACGCCACCGAAGTGCATCGGCAGTAATATCGTCAGTCTTTTGTTTTAGTAATACTTTGATTTTAATAATTTTGAAATGACTGATTGATAGCTGGCTGTTGAGAGATGTTTATTTAAAAAAATGAAGTAATTTGGATGACAGGCTTAATTAATAATAGCAACTAAAGTTTAACGTTTTGGCGCCCTACCGCCGAACAAAGCAGCCAATCACAGAGCAGTAGCATTATGCAGGCGGTCTTTCTCACGGGAATGGTACCGAATCTAACATCTGTCACCGGTACCTCATCCCACATTGCGTCATATCTAAGCTTCTTGCATCTCCACTGCCCTGGGAATAGCTTCCTGGAGCCTAATATGATGGCTGAATAAGCCAGAAATATTACACATCCCCTTCCTTCTGAGATTTCCAAAAATTGGGGTGTTCTCGAAGACAACACTCAATTTTGGAAATATATGAAAAAATAGAACCAAATTTTGATAAAAATGTGAACCAATAGGTAATCTCTGAAGAGCCAAGCTATCCACTGGCCCTACTTTAAAAAATCAACCTGTATACAAGAAGCTTTAACCAATCTGCCCTAAAAACATTATTACAATTCCAAAATCTGAGAAGAAGGAAATGATGTGATGCCTGCCATAAATTCCAAAACAGTAACACCCTACACCACAAACAATGTCAACATAAAGTTACATCTTCAGCTCCTAACACAATAATATGAAGAATAAGTAAACATTTTACAAATAATATATCATCATGTGATTACACAAAACATGTGAGAAATAAACGAATTTTCAAGGTAAATCACATATTTATCTGAAACACAAGAAAAAATCAGCTTATAGCTGTCTTTTACATGTACCCAAAAAGACTGAAGTTATCTAAAAAACATTAACAGCACACGAATGTTCACATTATTATCAGCTCATTGCCGTCCATTTAAACTCAAAAGGAATTACAGCATTAGATAAATTGTATTAAAATAGAGACACCTTCTCGGCTTATTGCCATTCTTTTCAAAATCACTATTCACACTTTCGAAAATAAATGACTGAAAATCACTCTTTTACGTACACTTTCACAATTACAGGAACAAACGCATGTGACTCACAACAGCAACAGGGTCTTCTGTTGTCCATTAAGTGGTCTTGCATTGCGTAGTTCATCTCAACTGGTGCTGGGTTTGACAATTGACTGTCCATTCTCAGTCTGCATCTCCAGCATACAGGACCGGTACATTTCATGTAACAATACAAAATGCCTTACATTATATTTCTAATAAAACTTAACTAATCCCTGAAATAAACTTTTGATAATACAATACAATGAATATGTACATGAATAGACCTAAAATGTAAACTTCATTCTGTTTGAATGCAGTGCCACTGTTTATAAACATTGACTGTTATCATATGGCTAGGGCGTTGCCCGCAACGTATGATGGGTCGATGTCCATTCACAACATGTGACGTCCAGCACTAGCGCCGTGACTCATTCATACAGATGCCAGTTGTTGCCGTACGCTTTAACTCTGACAGACAGCTCTGCGCCATATAACTGTTTCATTACGCAAACTTATATGACTGCACCTCCAACTCATTCTCATACGTTATTTCTACATTTTTCAATACAGTATCATTTTAGATATTACGTAAACAGTTTTCTTAATCATTGATGGGCACACAGTTGCGATTCAGAGATATTGAGAGAACACTTCAGAATAAATCTCTTAATGAAAATTTTGGGTGTCAGAAACGTTGCGTCACTTAACGGTATAAGTTACCATACCTCTCTCTTCTCGTGTAAGCGTTGTTACTATTATTATAACCAGTGGAACTGTATTAATGTGTTCATATGTGTACACTTCTGTAATCATTCCTGTGTCAAAAGTCGTATGTAAGTATTATGTGACTTCATGCAGGGGCTGTCTGAACTATTCACTGCTAGCATTGTAGCTTTCATACTTCTTATTAGAAACCAGTGAGCTATTCTCCATATCTTATATAATGTGGCCTTATCTTTAAATCGTAATTATATTGTGTCTGTGTCCCTTGAGATGTTCATGCTGGTGTTGTGTCTTGCTCACGTCAAAAACAATACGTCTATTCTCTCGTACTTCATAACCAGTTGGCGGAACCATTCGCCAATAAATACCTCCTTAATAATGGACCAACTCACACGTCGCCTTGTACCTCCACTGCCTCATACAACATAAATAATGGGCAGACTTACATGTCGCCGAATAATTCTCATCTCCTCACTTCTTCTCCACAACATAAACCTCTTTGGCAGGATCATCCCTTGCGTATAAATACATACTCTCTTGCCTCAGCGAAAATTGCGTCGCTGGCAATTCATACTTAAGAATATAATATATTTATTTCCACAAAACTTAACACAACTTTTGCACTAATAATCTGCTGACATCGTTTTCTGCCACCAAATCTCATTCTTTCGTCATGTTCACTTACCTGGTTTAGCGTCGTCCTCTTCTTCAGCAACTGTTAGCTTAGGTCTGTAGTAAGAGCCCATATTTCACTTATTTGCTACTTTTTCCAGATTTTTCAAACATAATGCGTGATGTATAGTACTTACTAGTTCTTAAAATTAAAAAATGAATCGTTCCACTGTATACTTTGTGATAGATGTAACGTCATTAAAAGCTTATACTGATGCTTCTTAAGGCAACGTAATACTGTGTTCTCTAGCTTGTGTATCTGTGACGCTGTACTTTGGTGTTATAAAACTCGCTGTTCACATATTTTCCGTCAATTCCTGTTTTTCACCCGTGCAATGCAGATGTTTATACTGCTGGGTTACTATGCTGTCACTAATAATGTTTGTTGTCACAAATCGGGTAAAAAATTGTCATAGCCGTGGATAGAGAAGAATGTAAAGAAGACAGAATATAGGTCAGAATGAAAGAAGAGGAAGAACGAACAGCATGAAAGAAAATGAAGTAATGCTGTCAGTTAACTCGGGTACCTGGTAGTCGTCATCTACCTAGCAATGCAAAGAACGCTATTGCCCCCTGAGGGTTAGTTTTCTGGCTCCTGATTCCTGTCTCTTTCAGGAGCATGATCCCTTCCATTGTTATGATATTATCTATTTCTACCATAATATCCTCCTCTATTCATACCTCTCTGAAAAGCACCTCTCCCTCTTCTTGAAGGACTGCGACTGTAACGAGGCGGCCTATTTTCCTCTCGGTCGCGACGCTCGTCGCTTCTGTTTGTGCCTCTGCTTCGGCTTGACTCACAGTCATTACGTGGTCTGCACGCCACCTGTTCCTTCTCCAGCCTTCTTGCACTTGCTTGTTGCCTGACAACGCATCTAACTGCTCGAGGACGTGCAGTAGGTTATTGACATCGCTTTTGTTTACATTGATTAACTTCTCTTGTACAGACACTGGAAATTTAAGTATGATTATTTCTATGACGTCTGATTCTCTTAAAGGTTCAGTTAAGTGTTGATTCTTTTCCCAATAGTGTTGAAAAAACTCTTTGTAACTGTTACAATCACTACTAGCAAAACTCCTTCCCTCAAAAATTTCATTCCTGACGCTATTTTGTGTGCTAGTAGACCAGTACTGATTTAAAAATGCTTGTACAAATTCCTTGTATGTGGTACATGTGTTACTGGCCCCGGTTCCCCATGATATTGCGTCTCCCTGAAATCTACTTGCCACAGCTTTCATATTTTGTTGTTCTGTTAGATTTTCAGGAAGTGTACCCTCGAACTGTTTAATAAAATCAACTGGATGTATGTTACCTCTACTAGAGAAAGGATGGTAAACAATAGTGGGGTTTATTACATCGCTAGCATGTACACACACTCTGTCCTTACTTTTGTCAGGAAATTGCTTAATTGCTTGCTCAAATTCCTTCAATTTATCTTGAATCGAATCTGTGGTACCTTTACAATGAGCACCTATCTGTGAAACCTTACGACTAAGTACCTGCTGCTCATCTTTGATGTTTTCTAACTCACTTAACTGCTGTTCATGTTTATCATTACATTCCTTAGCAGCCTTGCTTTGCTCGTTTATTACTTGGCTAACATTACTATTTATTGTTGATATTACACAGTCCTGAGCCCCCATATCATCATTCAGCTTTTTAATTTTACAATCAAACTTCTGATTTATCTCAAGCTTACATAATTCTAATTTCTTACCCCATTCTTTTGTTTCTCAATCTATTTTACTGGAACAAGCCTCAGTTTTAGCTTCAAGTTTTGATATCTTTTGTTCTAAAGCCTTAAAATTGCTATTGATTTGAGTCATTACTGCATTTGATTTCCTGACATCACCTTTTGTTTCTCTTAACTCGGCTTTTATCTCTTCTTTAGTGTCATTTTGCCCTTTATCTATTTTTTCGTTAGTTTCTTTTAAAAGTAATAATAACATATATAACGTATTTTGGTCCTTGCTGATTTCTATCTCCCCATTATCTACTGTTGGCAATGTTTCAGCTGAAGCAATGCCATGACTTAATCTGTGTGACTCCTATGTTAGCTCATTTGCAATGTTGACGTCAGATTCAGTGTGTCTGACGTCATCGTCCAAATCTACTACGTCGTTGTGGTCAGGAGCGACAGTGTGTACATTTTCAGTACGATCATTTAACACAGAATCAGCATTTTCCGAAACATTTTCAGTTCCATTATCTAAACTTTGCAAATTATCTGATAGATCATCAACAATGTTTTCTATGTGCAAGTTTGTAGCTGATCTGAAGAATCATTGCCATCAATATCTACTTGATCGCTTTCCCTACTTCTAAGACGGTATCTTTTTTCAATTTTGTCAGACATTTTACACTTCATATAATTTACAAATTTTATCCAAATATGTTTAAAGGGATAAATTTTAGACTTTGAAGTTACAATATTATTCTACTGTCCGTTAGAGAGATTAGCTATTTGCGCCAGAATAACACTTACTCTTCGATGCTATTCTGCGTGCTGCCGTCGAGAAGCTCCTTCTCTGCTCTGGCTGCTGAAGCTGAAGTGTCGTACTGCTGCCCGGACTGCTGGAACACCCTGTTCAGCGGCTGCTACTCATCTCGCCCGCTGCTGGCTGCCGATCCTCGCACCTAACGCGGAGAACTGGGGCCGCTGGCTCTGCCTCCCCGCGCTGCGTTGCGTCGCCTCGTAACACGTCGAAATCTCGATGAAAATTAAACGTAATCCCATGGACCGCGCACACGTATTTGATTTTCTGTCACTTGCTCTTTAACACTTTCAGCATCTACTATACAAGGACGTTATGTTCTCGTGTCTTGTCTGTGGCTTCAAAAATCGAAGTTCAACTCAAGTTCAAACGAGTTCAAACACAGATCAAAAATCATTTGAAACAGTTCCTACACATTTCTATTGCCATGTAGTAGCAGAGCAGTCACTTTAGGTGTTATGAATTTTTCCAAGTATTTTTCACAGTTCACAGTCCTCGCTAAAAATCAAGCCTCATGTCTCCAAAGCACTCAAACATCGAAGACATCCCCGCAAGGGATCCCATGTACGGCAAGAAAAAGGAATAAAAGTGAGATAGTGTTAATACTTTCATCCTTCTTTACCTCCTCTGCATTACTGCAGATGACGCGTCACTGAGCACATTTGTACTGTGCATGCAGTACACGCGAGGTGCATAGTTGTTTCCACTGCCCTGTGTGGAATACATAAGTTCTTGTACACTTCACTAACCTGCTGTCTTCATGATGATGATGTCCCCCGCGCAGAAAACAGCACGCAGGTCGTGGATTCTTTTTCTTGAGGCTGAAATTAACTTCGCAAGGAACTGCTGCTACGAATAAACTATAACTCATTTGGGATGCCACTCGCGTTTTTAATGATAGAGACACGAGAAACTATTCTTGATCACAACGTATTGAACATATCTTTCCACAGTCATTATATCTGGCTAAAATAACATGAAATACATCCTGCTACAGACAACATGTCTGTCTACTGGAACCGTCAGAACTGGAGAAAAAAATTACATGAATCAAATACTACTATTACAGACAACATGTCTGTACCTAGCGACGTTCGGAACTGTAGTAAATAAAATTCCATGAAACAAATACTGCTATAACAGACAACATGTCTGTCTACTGGAACGGTCAGAACTGGAGAGCCGGACTGCCCGAGACACTTCGCGCGCCAAAGCGAGCAAGGCGTGACCCGAACGCCACCGAAGTGCATCGGCAGTAATATCGTCAGTCTTTTGTTTTAGTAATACTTTGATTTTAATAATTTTGAAATGACTGATTGATAGCTGGCTGTTGAGAGATGTTTATTTAAAAAAATGAAGTAATTTGGATGACAGGTTTAATTAATAATAGCAACTAAAGTTTAACGTTTTGGCGCCCTACCGCCGAACAAAGCAGCCAATCACAGAGCAGCAGCATCATGCAGGCGGTCTTTCTCACGGGAATGGTACCGAATCTAACATCTGTCACCGGTACCTCATCCCACATTGCGTCATCTCTATGCTTCTTGCATCTCCACTGCCCTGGGAATAGCTTCCTGGAGCCTAATATGATGGCTGAATTAGCCAGAAATATTACACTACACAGTCCACACCATGGAAACCCCGCACGGTGTAAGGCTACTTACTCAGGGAGGTCGCCAGATATCCCTGAGTCTCCGTTCTTCCCATGTCCTACACACCCCTCGGCACAGATCTCATCACACTTTGGGTTGGGGAAAGGAATTGGGTAAGGACTAGGAGTAGATAAGGAAGACAGGACGTTGTGGGACACTCTTAGTCTGACCCATCAGCTAATGCCTTTCCAGCAGTAGGTCCTCTACCTTTGGCATAGCCCTCATCTTCACGCAAGCTTTGTCAAGGTAGAGAGGGGCCTTCATATGATTCAATACACACCTTGGTGCAGAGGAGATACCAGATTTGGTAAATGCTTTCAACGTCCTCACTCCTAACAAGGGAGACAACATGGGTGGGCATAGTGATTAATTTCTGGGTCTCAGGGTCCCTCTTGATGTATTGGTGGACCAAAGGGTCCAAGAACTTGAGATTGAGTGAAACATCCCTGCTATCTGTTTCTGTAACTTCGCAAGGAAGGTCTTTGATAACGATTTTTGTTCTTCTGTCGCCAGAAGCCTGATGAGTGTAGTAGTCCATAGCCCTGGACTTCACAAAGTTAAGGCCTTGGAGATAATCACCCATGGTGTCAAGCAGGTTTTTGACGTGGTCTTACTGCTATACTTCCCACAGTTGGCCCACAATAAGGCTTTGCAGTTCAGTGTTCTGTTTAATGTAGTTCATGGGATTGTAAACAATGATAGGAGGGATCTTCTCCTTGTTTGGTGGTGGTGGCGGTGGATTCTGACGAGAGGAGCCAGGAAGTGGATCCATGTCCTGGTCCATGGCAGCAACAGGTGCTGCTGCGCCAGTTGAGCAGGCCGCGGTGGCCGAGCGGTTCTAGATGCTTTAGTCCGGAACCGCGCGACTGCTTCGATCGCAGGTTCGAATCCTGCCTCGGGCATGGCTGTGTGTGATGTCCTTAGGTTAGTTAGGTTTAAGTAGTTATAAGTTCTAGGGGACTGATAACCTCAGACGTTAAATCCCACAGTGCTCAGAGCCATTTGAACTGTTTTTTGCGCCAGATTCGGAGGCATCTGAATCTGAATCGCGGCCGCTGCGACGATCACGAGCGGAAGACTTTAGATTGTCGACCACGGGGTAGGCCGACAGGTTCGAAATCACCAGAAGGCCCGTTGAGTCGACGAGATTGTGTAGACGAAGCAACATTCGACGGAGCTTCCGCGTGGCAGTCGGTTGTATTAATACTGGATGCTGACGTGGCTTGACTGTCAGTAGGTGAGAAGTCTATCATCAGGCGGTCATGGGAATCGTCAGAAGACACGAGGCTGTGTACAGGGTTCACGTGAATCGGTATCACTCTCAGTGGTTATCGGTGACTTTTGGTGGGAGTCACGGTGCTCTCGATCCTTAGCCCATTGTGTGGTGTCAGTATCAGCACAGGTAGCAGCTTGCCGGGATGGCTGTCGAGCGGCTGGTGTCACATTGCCACACGATGTGGCGGTGGAAGAGTCGCCTAGCTGCGGATTCCTCAAAAATGGCTCTGAGCACTATGGGACTTAACATCTGTGGTCATCAGTCCCCTAGAACTTAGAACTACTTAAACCTAACTACCCTAAGGACGTTACATACATCCATGCCCGAGGCAGGATTCGAACCTGCGATCGTAGCGGTCACGCGGTTCCATACTGAAGCGCCTAGAACCGCACGGCCACACAGGCCGGCGGCGGACTCCTCTCCTTGGCCCTATTCATGCTGTGGCCCGGAGCGATTAACGTAGTCAGGGCGCTGGCAGGCTATATACACTACCGCCTGCCTCCTATATGTACGCGATACAATAGGACGCCTATAAAATAACAATGCTGCCTTAGAAGGCAAACGACTAATCAACGTCGACTCAGACACTACGACTACACAACGCTGAGCAACACTCTTGACCGTAACGAACAATGCGGATGTACTTGCGATTAGACACTGTCAGGACTCCAACATGACTAATGCCGCCACCAGTCGGTCGTGGCGTTTATGTCCTCTTCACATAGGGGCTGCTGCTGTCCCGTTGTCGTCATGGAGGGAGGCCCGGTCAGCGTGCGACTCGCATGCCGGCGCTTTACTTTACACCGTAACAGTTACAACAAAAGGCGATCTAACAGTTAACAGCTATGCTTCAAAACAAAACAGGAAATAAAACAAATCTTACAGAGCAAGTATTCCTATTCTTTATGGTCGCCAGACAGCTTGTACATTTGCTGGAATATATCGACTAGATAGAAAAGCAGTTGCTAGAGATAGTCATTATATTAACACGCAGAAATCCAAAAACTCAACTACCAAATCACTCAGATGAGACTACATAATTCACTCCTGATTAGGAACTTGTAATACGTTACAAAATAGGTTTACTTTCCGTCACAAACGAAAACACGATAACTGTGTCTATTAAATATTAAATTAACACGCAGAAACTCAAGAAACTAAACAACCAAAGCACACAGATGAAACTATCTAATTCACTCTTGGTTAGGAACTCGTAAAATATCACAAAATCTGCTGCTTTCCTGTGGCAACATATATATAAGAGCATAGCGTAGATTCTGCAACATTACTCTTGAGGTGGAATTCGAGTGATGAAGAAGAAGAAGCGAATGCAAGGTGGATCTCTATTTAATCGTGTTATTAACGACTTACCTATGGAGCTTCACGTGCCAGGCTGCACTTACTGTGGGCGAAGTAGAAAGTCGATGGAACCGTTTAACAGAGGTTATCTTGGAGTCAGTTCCTTAGATGCAGTGTACAAGGATGTTCCCACACAGTTAGTCCGACAGACATCGAGCAGACCAGATTCTGGCTGAAAAAGCAAGGCATACGGTGAGGGCAAAAATGCTAAGCTCAGTGAAAAATTAGCTGCCTTACCTGTGACTGTTTCAGCGAAAGCAAACGTTAAAATAGGTGTGAAACAAGAATGAAAGTTAAAATGGGTATCAAAAAGATGACGAAGAAGAATGCAGAGAATTTTACGCACAGAATATTTAAAACAGTTCGAACTAGCCTGAAGTGTATGAAACCAGGCAGCAATCTCACAGCAGCCATGAAAGTAGCTCGTAAAACTGATTCACAGCTTGCTCCAAAAGAAAACTAGCTTGACAGAGAGCATATAACACTCATCCCCAAAATATGTGGAATATTACCTCTCATTCCAAAATTTTCTGCCATATCTGCCTTGGAGGATTAACAGGAGGTGCGGCAGGGTCGGGAATGCTGTAAATAATGCAAAAGGTGGTTGCAAACAGCTGGCTGATACGCAAAGACATAATAATACAATGGAACAATAGCACACCGAGAAGGGAAGTGGTTGTACTCTACTGGCCATTAAAACTGCTACACCAAGAAGAAATGCAGATGATAAACGAGTATTCATTGGCCAAATATATTATACTACAACTGACATGTGATTACATTTTCACGCAATTTGGGTGCATAGATCCTGAGAAATCAGTACCCAGAACAATCACCTCTGGCCGTAATAACGGCCTTGATACGCCTGGGCACTGAGTCAAACAGAGCTCGAATGGCGTGTACAAGTACAGCTGCCCATGCAGCTTCAACACGATACCACAGTTCATCAAAAGTAGTGACTGGCGTATTTTGACGAACCAGTTGCTCGGCCACCACTGACCAGACGTTTTCAGTTGGTGAGACATCGAGAGAATGTGCTGGCCGGGGCAGCAGGCGAACATTTTCTGTATCCAGATAGGCCCGTACAGGACCTGCAACATGCGGTCGTGCATTATCCTACTGAAACGTAGGGTTTCGCAGGGATCGAATGAAGGGTAGAGCGACGGGTCGTAACACATCTGAAATGTAACGTCCACTGTTCAAAGTGCCGTCAATGCGAACAAGAGGTGACCGAGACGTGTAACCAATGGCACCCCGCACCATCACGCAAGGTTATACGCCAGTATGGCGATGACGAATACACTCTTCCAATGTGAGTTCACCACGATGTCGCCAAACACGGATGCGACCATCATGATGCTGTAAACAAAACCTGGATTCATCCGAAAAAATGAAGTTTTCCCTTTCGAGCACCCAGGTTCGTCGTTGAGTACACCATCGCAGGCGCTCCTGTCTGTGATGCAGCGTCAAGGGTAACCGCAGCCATGGTCTCCGAGCTGATAGTCCATGCTGCTGCAAACGTCGTCGAACTGTTCGTGCAGATGGTTGTTGTCTTGCAAACGTCCCCATCTGTTGACTCGGGATCGAGACATAGCTGCACGGTCCGTTACAGCTATGCGGATAAGATGCCTGTCGTCTCGACTGCTAGTGATACGAGGCCGTTGGGATCCAGCACGGCGTTCCGTATTACCCTCCTGAACCCACCGATTCCATATTCTGCTAACAGTCATTGGATCTCGAACCACGCGAGCAGCAATGTCGCGATACGATAAACCGCAATCGCAATAGGCTACAATCCGACCTTTATCAAAGTCGGAAACGTGATGGTACGCATTTCTCCTCCTTACACAAGGCATCACAACAACGTTTCACCAGGCAACGCCGGTCAACTGCCGTTTGTGTTGGAAACTTTCCTCATGTTAACACGTTGTAGGTTTCGTCACCGGCGCCAGCCTTGTGTGAGTGCTCTGAAAAGCTAATCATTTGCATATCACAGCATCTTCTTCCCTTCGGTTAAATTTCGCGTCTGTAGCACATCTTCTTCGGGGTGTAGCGATTTTAATGGTCAGTAGTGTATTTAGAAGCGTATAGGTAAAATGGGTTTGGTCTATGTTTAATGGAAAAAAAAAGTTCTCCTTAAGCAATATTCCGACAAGAGCACTTACTAATATTGACTTAGGATATTGTTTTAAAAGCGTGGATATACCATATTTTGTAGGTGTATTTATGAGAGGTTCTTTACCAAAAATGCCTTAAGAAATATGATAGCGGTTAACATTGGGTATCTTAAAAGAAAATCAGTAATATTGTGTTTTATTTTGATACCTTCGGCAACTTAACGGCCCCTCTGGAAATAGTGCGGTATTTCAAGAATTATCAATAAAGTACAACTACAATCCGTTTAAATCACCTTAAAGTCTGTGGCGTGGCCATCTTTCTTTGAAGTTTCTGAACTCCAGACAAATCAGTAAGCTTTGTAGCACATACTGACAATACCACAATGGGTGTCACCGAGCATGGTGCAACGTTTACCGTACCGGTTAAAAACTGAATTATAACTGCTGCCATTAATCCCACTCTAAATTAGTCTCAACATCAAGATGAGATTGCTTGACTCAATTTATTTATCTACAGTTCCAAATCGAATATTACCTCGAGAAACAATAATTTCTACATTTATAATCAAATAGGTGATATGGAAATTCTGGACAGAGCTACTTTGAACTGCATGATGTTATTTCCATATTGTTGTGGGAGACAGAGTCACCTAACATCAAGAGTGAGCGCGAATATCATTCAGAGAAAAAGAAAAAAAACAATATAAAACTCAAGATTAATTACAATAAAACACTCAAACGATGTGAGATGAAGAGCAACGTATGTGTTGAATTAGAATTGGATAATAATTCAGTCTACTTCTTAGGTTTTGAGAGAGAGATTTGATTGAAAAACACACCTTAAATACAGCAGAACATCTAGTAAATATTCAGAAATTTAATGTCCTGTGCACTGAATGAAACATCTGTGGAGCTTCGTTCCAGAGTGTTGCTTCTTCATATACGTTAAATCCGTCCTGATATACAGTACCACCTGGATATGAAATTGCGGAAGCACCAAGTCCGCCGCTTTACATGCCAGTCGTGGTAAGAAACTTTTCAGAATTTAATGTATCAGTTAGACATCAAGATGAAAATCTTGTGGGTACTGACGATGAAGAAATATACGTAAAGCGAAGTAAAGGACATCGTATTCAGGCATCACGTTATGTTTGAAGAGAAAAAAAAAAACGGATGCAAAGAAGATGGAGGAGAAGATGGAGAAGACGACTAAATAAGTGAAAAACGTGCTGACTGCTCATAATCGACAAATACTGTCATCGCTAGGGTACACAGTGCTGTAAATAGTAACATCATTCGCTGTGGACTCTCAATCGTCGTTTAGCTGACTGAAGAAGAAGAAGAAAATTATGAGTCACATACAGGATATGACAGAGAAAATTATCGTTGACAACTCTATTACTTGCTTCGAATATCATAAGTATTAATTATTTGGTCAACTAATTTCGCTCCAACAATTTACACTGAAGAAGCAAAGAAACTGGTACATCTGCCTAATATCGTGTAGAGCAACCGCGAGAAGGCGGAAGTGCCGCAACACGACGTGATATGGACTCGACTAATGTCTGGAGTAGTACTGGAGGGAATTCACACCAAGAATCCTTGCGGGGCTGTCCATAAATGCATAAGAGTACGAGGGGGTGAAGATCTCTTCTGAACAACTCGTTGCATGGCACCCCAAATATGCTCAATACTGTTCATGTTAGGGGAGTTTGTGGGCAGCGGAAGTGTTTAAACTCAGAAGAGTGTTGCTGGAGCAGATCAATAGCAATCCTGGACGTGTGGGGTGTCGCATTATCCTGTTGGAATTGCACAAGTCCGTCGGAATGCACAATGGACATGAACGGATCCAGGTAATCAGACAGGATGCTTACGTACGTGTCAGCATCGTATCTAGATGTATCAGAGGGCTCATATCACTCCAACTGCACACGCCCCACACCATTACAAAGCCTTCAGCAGCTTGAACAGTCCTCTGATGACCTGCTGGATCTATGGATTCATGATGTTGTCTCCATACCCAAACACGACCATCCGCTAGATACAATTTGAAACGAGACTCGTCTGACCAGGCAAGATGTTTCCAGTCATCAGCAGTCCAATGTAGGTGTTCACGGGCCCAGACGAGGCGTATAGCTTTGTGTCGTGCAGTTATGAAGGGTACACGAGTGGGCCTTCAGCTCCGAAAGCCCATATCGATAATGTTTCGTTGAATGGTTCGCGCGCTGACACTTGCTGATGGCCCAGCACTGATATCTGGAGCAATTTGCGGAAAGGTTGCACTTCTGTCACGCTGAACGATTCTTTTCAGTCGTCGTTGGTTCCATTCTTGCAGGATCTTTTTCCAGCCGCAGCGAAGTCGGAGATTTGATGTTTTACCGGATTCCTGATATTCACGGTACATTCATAAAATGGTCATACGGAAAAAATCCCCACCTCAAAGCTACTTCGGAGATGCTGTATCCCATCGCTCGTGCGCCGTCTATAACACCATGTTCTAGCTCACTTAAATATTGGTAACCTGCCATTGTAACATCAGTAACCGATCTAAAAATTGCTTCAGAAACTTCTTGTCTCATACAGGCGTTGCCGACCGCAGCGCCGTATTCTGCCTGTTTACAAATCACTGTGTTCGAATATGATTGACTATACCAGTTTCTCTGGCGCTTTATGTCTATCGATTGTGATACAAGATAAAGACGCTTACTTACTTCAAAGAGAGTTTCGTCTGTATTCTGAAGGAAGACTTCTCGATGAAAAATGAGTGCCGAAAGCCACTGAGACTGATTTGAATAAAAATTACGCAGTGCGCTGGTTATCGTAATTCCAGTATCGTTTTTATGATCAAATTATTGATCATGTGCGCAATCCCAGAACTGCAACGCTAAATAAAGGGTATGCGTCTTTTACGCCAATGTTACTTTTTCGTGTCTGGAAACCAATCATAGTCTTTCAGCCCAGTATTGGGCCACGTCCAGGACTTCTTTCTTGTCCAGCTGTGCAAATTGTCGAGGTTGCATCTGCAGTGACAGTCTGAACAGACCAGGAGGTGTTCCACGTCTCGCACGGCACCACAGTCGCACTTGCCGTCATCCACGATAGCATCACCCAGTCTGATCATGTATGTTTTCACCGGGGCCACCCCTGTTCTTGTGCGGTTCAGGGTACTGCATGCGTTCGAGTTTGTTGTGGAGACGTCAGGCACTACCTGTGCTGGTGGATAGTCGGGTGCTGGTTCTTCAAAGGCCGTGTTTAAGAATATTTAACGGGATCTCAGTCGTCCAGACTCACACTTAGACCAAAGAGAGGATGTAGAAAATTGATGGTTTGTCTGAGCCTCTGTGTGAATTCGTAAGATATTCTTTGAGAGCAGGGACTCACAAGACCAGCAGCTCTATAAAGCTTTGGTAGGGGCATTGATATCATGCCGCATGTGGTTATTTGACATGTTTCATAAAGGCTAACATCAACTTTCTTCGCGTGGGTTGGTTTGGTCCATACCGAGCTGGCGTATTCAGCTGTAGAGAAATATACTGAGTGTGCTCCCCATTTGTTGTTTACGAATTTCTGCAAAATCGTATTTCTCGAGGCCTCGTCCTGGCGGATCTCTTCGCAGTGGTGTCTGTATGTCACAGATCTAACCAACGTCACACCCAGATATATTGGTTCATCTGAGTGGTCCAATGTGGTATCATTCCAGGAAACACTGAGCTTTCGCTTTACTTTCCGAGGTCGGAGGTGGAAAGCGCTTACTTGAATCGTCAGTGGATTCGGTTTAAGGGAGTTATTTTAATAATATTCTGACAAGACGCTATGTTCTTCCTCCAGCTTCTGCTCTAGATCCTCGAAATTCCTCCACTGTGCTGTGACTGCCAGGTCATCTGCATCTAGGAAATGCTTAGTGCGATTAAGAATTAGTTGGTCGTTAGCGTATAGGTTGAAAAGGTAGAGGACCAGGAGTATTCCCTGGACCAGCCTACGCATTTGATTTCTCCATCCACTCTTCTTTCACTGAAAACGACGTAAAAGTGTCTCTTTTGTTAGAGAGACTCAACGATCTTGACAAAATGGTAATTTATGGGTTCGTTATAGAGTCTCTGGAAGAGCAACCTATTGTTGACTGTATCGTCTGCAGAGCTGAGATCGAGCAATACTTCCAAATCTTTTTATTTTCGTACCCTTTTTCTATATGTTCTGTCAGGTACAGAATTTGGCTTGGTACACGATTTGCCAAGTCTAAACTCAGCTTGTTGATGGATGAGCTTCAGATCGATAGAGTCTGCCATGCAGTTTTACGGGCGACAAAGAAGTGATTTGGTTGGCAGTTCTTTGGCGAGTGTGGCTCCTTCCCGGGCTTCACTAGCGCCACCATCCTTGCCTTTCTCCAAATGTTGGGTATCTTGCGATTTTCGCGGCAATGGTTGAAAAGCCGCAGTATCCAAATTTTGGCTCCCGGGCCAAAACGTGTGATCTGCTGTGTGCACATGTCATCCACCCCATCCGCATAACCGGTTTTCGTAGCACTGAGGCTCTTTTTGAGTTCTTCAATTGTGAAAGGGGCTGAAAACGTATGGATTTCCAATTGTAGGACCCTGTTGATTTTTAATTTTTGTGTTTTACATTGGTCTTTCCATTCAAGAGAAATCGATGAGGCACCTGCTTGGGTCTTACGTCAGCAGGCTGTCTGGAACCTTTTAGATAAGTGTTGAGCGTTTTGATAAAATTCTAGGCTATTTCGCTGGTGTGTGTCATGTCCATCCCCTGCAAGCTCTCGAGCCATCTATTTTGCGTCTAATCACTTAGAAATTCCATCAGTGCTGTACCACATATTGTGATTTCTTCATTAAGAGTGTCTTTGAGATATAGTTTCTCATATTTAGTGAGGAGTGTCTTAGATCTGTATGAGAGACGTGAGATGAACTGCTGACTGCAGCCTCGTGGTATTTGTTGTCTCGGAAGTCTTTGTAATATTTTTACAAATGCCTGCTAATATTCAGATGTAGGGGTGATGTCCACATTGGCTTTATGAAGTTCCTCCTGAAAAGATGTTCATCTGGCCTTCCTGAAGTTAAATGTTCTGCGGAACGGCATAGCAGTAGTCTTAAATATGAGATGTACACCGGTATTCTAATTTGTATGTGTTAGGTTCGAGGAATGGGCAGACGTACCATTTTAATACAGTAGTCTGGTACGTTAGAGCCGGAGATACAGTTACCGGGGCTGTAGCCACGCTTCCATATTTTACAAGTAAAGGGGCAGGGAACTTTTGGGGCACTTGTGTCTACCTACGCCTCCAGCAGTGTCCGTTCTCATCTGCTTCGTTGTAGCCCCAGCTGATGCTGTGCCATCTATTAATTTGGTATATTGGTTGTTAAAATGTTTTGGCGGGTAGAAAGCGAATTTATCTGCTGGAGGCTCGTACACAGATGTCACTGTGAAGTTTCTAATTTCGAATTTTAGTATTTCAGTGCCGTTATTTGCTAGTTTATTGACACAAATCACGATTATGTCTGGTCTAGCGAATATGGCACTGCCATGTTTGCGATGTGTTGCTTCCACAGCTGGTCGCGTTCCTTATTTTTCAGGTGTTTTCCCTCTCCGCCTCTGTGAGTTTCCTGAATGCGTGATACGACCCATTTATGAGTTATCAGTTTGGCAGAGTGTCGATAAGATGTGACAACGTTTTCAGGGGGCGACGGGATTCTCTGTTCTATTTTCTGCTTTCCCACTTCGAGAATACTCACTTTGAGTCTCCTTTCATGTCTCCTTTGCACCAAATAAAGCCCTCGCATTGCGGAATGCTGGTTGGAGTAAGAGAAATTAGGTAAAAGAATTAATTGATGCTGCTGGACATTTTGGTTTCTGTATTCTGCTCAGTACGGTACTCGGGTTCTCAAAGGATTGCAGGAAACTCTTAAATGTTCGCCATGAACTTGTACTGATTCGTAGCAGACAAGGTATTAATTGTATTATCTTAGCTAACGCAGAGACTAAGTCGAAAATTGTGCTCTAAATATCAACTGGGAAATTCGAGAAATGCACGTGTCTGAGAAAGTCAATACAGCGTTCAAAACAGAAAGATTGGTAATTTTAGCTTTTCGGTGAAACAAGAATTCAATACCCGGTGATTGCAGCCTGTTAGACTCAGCTGGTAATTCTGAATTCGTCTTGACACCCCGAAGAGTGCTATTCAGTTGATTTTTGCAGAAAAAATCCTGCGAAAGCTTATGAAATATACTGCAGTTCAGTTTTTGATTTTCCGTGATTTCCCTAAAATCGCCCAAGGCAAATGCTGGGATGGTTTCTTTGGCAGGACACGGCCGATTTCCTTCTCCACCCTTGACACAAACCGATCTTGTGCTCCGTCTGTGAAAACCTCGGTATCAACGGGACGTTAAACCCAACCTTCCTTGCTTTCTTGCACAACAGTTTTCAGTCGCTGTGTTCTGGAGATAGAGGACTTAGGAGAAAACCACTCATGATTCGTATAGAGTTTCAGAAATCTCATGTGTTTCATAGATTATTTGCATCAAGGTGAAGAAGCACCGAAAACGTGTGTTATCGATATGAGAAATGAAATGCAAAGAAAACACCGTCCCCTAAAAATACGATACCATACTGTCTGGTTATTCACGATTCAGTTATAGAAATAACAGCTTCAACCAATTGCATAACAAGGCATACCCATCTATCAGAGACTTAATTATGCACATATAAAAGGAATCAAGCAATTTCTCAACCGCAAGTGGCGTCATGAGGCTGTATACAAGAACTATCGAAAAGCCCTAAAAGATCAGTAGTGTACCGGACGTCTTACTGGAGGTAACGACTTTTTTTATGTTTTGCTAGCATTCGACTGCTTTTTTCTTCTTTCGAGAACAATGGATGAGGCACTCTTGGGTCCCGAGGATTCTGCACCACAGACAATCGATTTGTTCCGAAGGAACTTGCATTTCGTATGTTGGGTGGTGCTCGAAGTAGCGTGGTTACTTCTGGTGGTTTTATTTTACCGTGGACAACATCCTACTGTAACTTCTGCAAAATGGTTGATGCAAACGGAAACGGAGACGGCGCTAATGGGATACACTCAGTTTTTCCTCCTGTCGCGAGTCTTCGTGAAGACCTTCGAGAAACTTCCTACTCCATGATTAAAAATGGGGGTTAACAGATATGAACAATTGGCTGGAGAGTTAAATGTGTGTCTGTGGAAACAGTGTTGGCGTATTTGTCTTTGTGAGATTTCCCAGATGATACTTATGAGCGGAATGTACATATTTGTTAAAAGAAGAAAAAAATACAAAGTGTTTTTGTGTTAAAATTTAGATCCTAAAGTCAAAGAACCTGGTTGTTGTAATATTTATTATAAAAAATAGTTACATGTACAGTATTTTTATTTGTTTTTTCCCTATTTTTTAGTAACGTACATCAAGAAGCCACCGCAGAAGCAACTAAATTCACTAATTTTCCACAGCTAAAGCTTATTGGAAAAAAATAGTATGCGCGTCTGCTGTGACGAACTAAACACAATTTACACTCAAAAATTACTGACAGCCTGAAGGCTTTTGCTCAACAACTCAAGGTCTCGTACGTGGTCGAGTTTTCGACAAACTAATATTTACGAAGTTCTACTGCTGCACATGGAAATCAAGTTCCACAAGAGTTTACCTTTAGTATGTGCACAGTGATATAGATCCCTGGAAAAACAGAATACAATCAGAGTTCTGACCAAGTTTGTGAACCAGGTAACCACGGAGACTGGATCTCTGGCGAAGCTGCAGAGGGCAGGCGGTGTACATCGAGGACGCAGCTGGTCGGCAGCTGGTCGCTTTGTGATAGATCTCGCTGTAATAGTCACAAACATATGGCTCACAATTTTAGACGAACATTTGGTAACAGGTATGCAAATAGGTTCCCTCCCGGTCCGCGACCCATGGTGGGTAAGGCCACCTGGTGGAACTGCTGCAAAACTTCTCTCGCGCAGAGCGGCGTGAAATGTAGGCAACCTGCAATGTTGTGGTGCGAGATGGGTTGCTGGCAATACAGGTGGAACGCCGCAACATGTCAGTTTACATGGTGGTCCATTGATCGTTACCGGGCCAAATACACTCCTGGAAATGGAAAAAAGAACACATTGACACCGGTGTGTCAGACCCACCATACTTGCTCCGGACACTGCGAGAGGGCTGTACAAGCAATGATCACACACACGGCACAGCGGACACACCAGGAACCGCGGTGTTGGCCGTCGAATGGCGCTAGCTGCGCAGCATTTGTGCACCGCCGCCGTCAGTGTCAGCCAGTTTGCCGTGGCATACGGAGCTCCATCGCAGTCTTTAACACTGGTAGCATGCCGCGACAGCGTGGACGTGAACCGTATGTGCAGTTGACGGACTTTGAGCGAGGGCGTATAGTGGGCATGCGGGAGGCCGGGTGGACGTACCGCCGAATTGCTCAACACGTGGGGCGTGAGGTCTCCACAGTACATCGATGTTGTCGCCAGTGGTCGGCGGAAGGTACACGTGCCCGTCGACCTGGGACCGGACCGCAGCGACGCACGGATGCACGCCAAGAACGTAGGATCCTACGCAGTGCCGTAGGGGACCGCACCGCCACTTCCCAGCAAATTAGGGACACTGTTGCTCCTGGGGTATCTCCATGAAGCTGGGCTACGGTCCCGCACACCGTTAGGCCGTCTTCCGCTCACGCCCCAACATCGTGCAGCCCGCCTCCAGTGGTGTCGCGACAGGCGTGAATGGAGGGACGAATGGAGACGTGTCGTCTTCAGCGATGAGAGTCGCTTCTGCCTTGGTGCCAATGATGGTCGTATGCGTGTTTGACGCCGTGCAGGTGAGCGCCACAATCAGGACTGCATACGACCGAGGCACACAGGGCCAACACCCGGCATCATGGTGTGGGGAGCGATCTCCTACACTGGCCGTACACCACTGGTGATCGTCGAGGGGACACTGAATAGTGCACGGTACATCCAAACCGTCATCGAACCCATCGTTCTACCATTCCTAGACCGGCAAGGGAACTTGCTGTTCCAACAGGACAATGCACGTCCGCATGTATCCCGTGCCACCCAACGTGCTCTAGAAGGTGTAAGTCAACTACCCTGGCCAGCAAGATCTCCGGATCTGTTCCCCATTGAGCATGTTTGGGACTGGATGAAGCGTCGTCTCACGCGGTCTGCACGTCCAGCACGAACGCTGGTCCAACTGAGGCGCCAGGTGGAAATGGCATGGCAAGCCGTTCCTCAGGACTACATCCAGCATCTCTACGATCGTCTCCATGGGAGAATAGCAGCCTGCATTGCTGCGAAAGGTGGATATACATTGTACTAGTGCCGACATTGTGCATGCTCTGTTGCCTGTGTCTATGTGCCTGTGGTTCTGTCAGTGTGATCATGTGATGTATCTGACCCCAGGAATGTGTCAATAAAGTTTCCCCTTCCTGGGACAATGAATTCACGGTGTTCTTATTTCAATTTCCAGAAGTGTATATCAAGAAATAAGCGTCAAACGGAAAAAAACTACAAAGAACGAAACTTCTCTAGCATGAAGGGGGAGACCAGATGACGCTATGTTTGGCCCGCTTCATGGCGCTGCCATAGGTCAAACGGATATCAACTGCGTTTTTATAAACAGGAACCCACATTTTTATTACATATTCGTGTAGTACGTAAAGAAATATGAATGTTTTAGTTGGACCACTTTTTTCGCTTTGTGACAGATGGCGCTGTAATAGTCACAAACATATGGCTCACAGTTTTAGACGAACAGTTGGTAACAGGTAGGTTTCTTAAATTAAAACACAGAACGTAGGTACGTTTGAACATTTTATTTCAGTTGTTCCAATGTGATACATGTGAACTTACCATTTCTGAGAACCCATGTTGTTACAGCGTGATTACCTGTAAATACCACATTAATGCAATAAATGCTCAAAATGTTGACCGTCAACCTCAATGCATTTGGCAATACGTTTAACGACATTCCTCTCAACACCGAGTAGTTCACCTTCCGTAATGTTCCCACATGCAATGACAATGCGCTGACGCATGTCGTCAGGCGTTGTCGGTCTATCACGATAGCACATATCCTTCAACTTTCCCCACAGAGAGAAATCCGGGGACGTCAGATCCGGTGAACGTGCGGGCCGTGGTATGGTGCTTCGACGACCTATCCACCTGTCATGAAATATGCAACTAAATACCGCTTCAACCGCACGCGAGCTATGTGCCGGACATCCATCATGTTGGAAGTACATCGCCATTCTGTCATGCAGTGAAACATCTTGTAGTAACATCGGTAGAACATTACGTAGGAAATCAGTATACATTGCACCATTTAGATTGCTATCGATAAAATGGGGGACAATAATCCTACCTCCCATAATGCTGCACCATACATTAACCCGCCAAGGTCGCTGATGTTCCACTTGTCGCAGTCATAGTTAATTTTCCGTTGCCCAAGAGTGCATATTATGCCGGTTTACGTTACCGCTGTTGGTGAATGGCACTTCGTCGCTAAGTAGAACGCGTGCAAAAAATCTGTCACCGTCCCGTAATTTCTCTTGTGCCCAGTGGCAGAACTGTGCACGACGTTCAAAGTCGTCGCCATGCAATTCCTGGTGCATACAAATATGGTACAGGTGCAATCGATGTTGATGTAGCATTCTCAACACCGACGTGTTTGAGATTCCCGATTCTCGCGCAGTTTGTCTGCTACTGATGTGCGGATTAGCCGCGACAGCAACTAAAACACCTACTTGGGCATCATCATTTGTTGCAGGTCGTGGTTGACGTTTCACATGTGGCTGAACCCTTCCTGTTTCCTTAAATAAGGTAACTATCCGGCGAACGGCCATGTCATTTGGATGATGTCGTCCAGGATACCGAGCAGCATACATAGCACACGCCCGTTGGCCATTTTGATCACAATAGCCATACATCAACACGATATCGACCTTTTCCGCAATTGGTAAACGGGCTATTTTAACACGGGTAATGTATCACGAAGCAAATACCGTCCGCAGTGGTGGAATGTTACGTGATACACGTACTTATACGTTGGTCACTATTACAGCGCCATCTATCACAAAGCGAAAAAAGTGGTCCAATAAAACATTCATATTTCTTTACGTACTACACAAATATGTAATAATTAATTGAGTTTATTTTTCAGGTAACATATTTCCACTTAGGTACGTACTTTAGACGTAATTTGCTGCTCGCGATTACGTGATTCATACTTTGTGTTAATTTCATGTTCTATGAATTTACTTGTGAAGCGACGTGCTTGCGTACGTTAACTGATTTTGACAATGATTGATTAATGAACAGGGTTGTTACTTGTGTATGTTATGCATCGCTTGTCTGCTATGCTTTTTCACTGATGTCATATTTTTTTTATGTGCCTGCTGTGCTTATTTATTTAAATTATAATTGTCACCAGATTAGTTGTGCTGATATGATTATGTATGTAGGTTATACTTTGTGATTTATCTGCTTGCGCCTTCATGTTTACTTATTAAGATGACATATGAACATTTATTTGCTTATGCTGATATGATGCTAATGACCTGTTTATTATGTAAGATATATATTTGCTGCTTTGCATATGGATTGCATATTTATACATTTCTGTTTGTTGTCATAACTACTCTTTAATTTGGTATATAGAAATGCTGATATACTGTGTACGAACATGGAGCTTAGGTCACACTATGGTATTAATTATAGATTGTTTGCTTGGCAGAGCCTCGTTGTAGGATTGTGCTGCATCCACTTGTTGACATTCTGTTCTCTACTGGTATATTTACTCGCTATTGCAGGTTTTGCTTACGCTCAGTGCCTTATATTTTTAAGATAAGAAAATGAACTGCTATAATTCGACGAACGACATTAGTACAAGAAACTTCATAGAAATCACATGAGCTGGAGGTTTTATGGAAGCTGTATAAATTTATGCTAATAGGAAGGAAGCTAACGACATGACATACCAACACTAGGGTTAGACCATTGACAGTTGTTACACTGCATTCTTCGTGAGCAATTGAAATAGGAAGTGACACTTGACACAAAAAATACTCCACATGTTTGCTTCTGCCATGATTCTTGAAGTGGTGTACACACTGTGAAATATTATGATCATTCACACTCCGTAATCGTACTTAATTACTGAGAGTTATTCGAACTAAAGTCTGTTAGAGGTCATGTATGCATTTCTTTTATTTAATGATGGACAAGGTAACCAAAATGTATTTTATAATTTATAATGAGTAGAAGATCTGGGTCAGATGGATTACACAGAGGTTGTGTGTTGACAGTGTGTCTTCGGATTGTATGGGATGATGAGGTTTGCATTAGGATTTTATCTGTACTTGTTCGAGGAGACTGACTAGAGGAAAGAGTTGTTATGGAAGTGAAATGATATTGGTAATAAGGTTTATATGTATCGACGTATTGAAGAGGTATTATTGAGGTATTATTGAGATTATGTGAAGTTGATGAGTATTGGAGTTTTGGTGGACAAGAGGTAAGGTAAATGATATTGATGATAAGATTTATATGTATCGACGTAAGAGGTATTATTGAAGTATTGAGATTATGTGATGCTGATGATTATTGGAGTTTTGGTGGATAAGAGGTAAAGTAAGTGAGGAGCATATATTTTTTTTTTTTGTTGGTTTATATGGAACAAGGAAGATGAAGTTGGCAGACTAGAACACTCAAGTAGAAGGAAGATAGTCTACACACACACTTTGTTAAATCACTAAGCAGTATATACTTTTTTTGAGAGAGGAAGTATTTGCATATCTTGGCACACTGACAGTTGTTCAGCAACCGTACATTTTGATCTGGCTTGGCAAACATTGGTCTTGACATGATGACTATGACGTTGACTAACTATTATTGACTGTTATACATTGCTGCCACTACTACTTGATACACATGATGAACATCAAATTTTGACAGAATTGCATTTACACAGTTAACACTATTCAATTACACAGTAGCACTAATGTGGACGAAAGATGAGTGAGTGTGTTTTGTGTGTTTTCCTTTCCCAATTCCAAATTGGTACCGACCTATCTCCTAAATATTATTTTACTTGTTGTTGTGGCTTGCACTGACACCCATAAATATTATAGGTTTACTGATATTTGTGTATTTGTAATAGTTAATATGACAATGATCTGATATCATTTGTGTGTTTATTATAATTTGTATGTTTAGTGTAAGAGCATTGATAATAATTTTGTAAAAGCAATTGTGTGTGCATTCAAACTGTTGTTCACACCTGCACCTGTTCAACATTGATGTGTGACACTTAGAAATGTTTAATTTCTGCTGATGAACTGTCTGATTAGTGATGGTGAATATTATGGACTGTTACCTGCACTTGTTCAACATAATGCGTGCCACTTAGAAATGTTTAATTACTGCTGATGAACTGTGTGATTAGTGATAGTGAATATTATGGACTGTTACTTGCACTTTTTCTACATGATTGGTGCCACTAGGTCATGTTTAATTTCTGCCGATAAACTCTGATGAACAGTGTGATTAGTGATAGTGAATATTATGGACTGCTGTCTGGACCTGCTCAACATTGCTGGGTGCCACTGATGAACTGCTTCTACTGAAATAATGTCACTTGTTGGTGTCTGCACCTGTTCAACATTGCTGGGTGCCACTAACGGAACTGCTTCTACTGACATAATGTCACTTGTTGGTGTCTGCACCTGTTCAACATTGCTGGGTGCAACTGATGGAACTGCTTCTATTGAAATGATGTCACTTGTCAGTGTCTGCACCTACTCAACATTGCTGGGTGCCACTGTTGAAACTGTTTCTACTGAAATGATGTTACTTCTTGCTGTTTGCACCTGTTGACCATTGCTGGGTGCTACTGCTGGAACTATCAACTATTTGTTTTTTTTTTTTGAATAATTAAAAGCATTATATGTGAACATTTGTATAAACTGATTTTTTGTGTATTGTGTAAACTATTATGTAAAGTCACATGTATGAAAGAATTTGTATTGCTTACTGTATTTCATATATTAGGTTATTGAAAGGTCAGTGCAAAGCCAAAATTTTATCTAATTATGTGATATTCACGTATTAATATTATCTTTTATTTTTGTCTGTATTTTTGTGGACGAATTTGGTGGTATTTTCACCACCAATGCTGGCAAAAATACCATCAAATTCTGGCCTGTGGAGGAAGGGCATATGAAAGGTGGCTACACTGAGCCACAGCGCCAGAGATTGCGCCATAAAGTATTATTCAGCCGCCTCCACTGGCAGTGCTTGTCGAGAACTCGTAGTAGTCAGTGCTTGCTGAGATGTCGTAGTGAAAAGTTCTTGTCGAGAAGTCGTAGTGGAGAGTGCTTGTTCCATGTTTTATGCAGTTGTTTGATGGGATAGACAGCAGATGTTGTTCTAATGGAGATATTGTAATGATCAGAGTGCTTTTCGTCAATATATATGAAGGTAAAAAAAATCTTCCCTTTTCTTTTTATTATTTCAGTGTCTTAAATAATGCGTCATTACAGGTTCAGTCAACAAAGCATCTGGCTTGTGTTCTTGTATTAGAGTGTAATCCTGGTTTTCTTGCGCAATTATAGTATTTCTATTTTCTTTTAATTACTTCAGTATAAATGCTATTTGAAGTTTCTTGTCTTGTTGAAGAAGAACCGTGCCAGATGTGTACGTTGAATCACACTCCCACACACAGAACAATTACACTTGTGTTTTGGTTTCGTCGGTTTTTTAGTTGCTGGGGACTTAATTAATTAATTGTGTTAACGAGAATTTTCATTTCATTCTTTGTTGTTCTATGCAGTCAGATTGCGTACAAAAACTAGTCAGGGCCAACCGTTTACGAGACTGCGTAACCGGACAGTTAGCTACTAAAAATTAAAAGTATTTGCATTTCATATTTATATAATTAAGCCCCCATGCAGCGTTTAGAAAAATATGCAGAAACAGTAACAGATTTCCGGAGTATTTAAAAATAGTCACGGGTAAGGAATTTTACATCACTCATTTCATGAAGCTAATGGAAAAACCTAAAATAAATTACTATTCATCGTTTTCCAACTTGAAAGCTTGAGTTTTGGAGCAGTTCAATAGAACACTTATACGAAAAACCTTTAAACGTTTCACTGCCCAGGGTCAGTTCAAATGGATTGATACAGTGCAAGGTGTAGTCTAGGAACATAATCACAGAAAATGTAGAACAATTTATATGAAACCTGATGACGTGCAAGATAACAGTCTTTTGTCTGCTGTGAATAACAATGACACATCCACGGAAGGCTAAATTCAAAGTCGGTTGGTAGAACGGTTCTAGGCGCTTCAGTCCGGACCAGTGCTGCTGCTACGGTCGCAGGTTCGAATCCTGCCACGGGCATGGGTTTGTATGATGTCCTTAGGTTAGTTAGGTTTAAGTAGTTCTAAGTCTAGGGGACTGATGACCTCAGATATTAAGTCCCATAGTGCTTAAAGCCATTTCAACCATATTCTGTCTCTTACTGCGACCCAGAGAAAGAAGTCTAATGGCGTCAAGTCGGGGGACCGTGCTGGCCATCGCACAGTACCTCCCCGTCCCATCAACCTATTTGGAAATGTCGCATCTAGAACGTCTCTGGCAACTTTTCCGTTGTGCGCCGGACATTTATAGATGAGTTTCCAATCCTAGATCCTCCATGAGGAGCGCTAGTGTGTGTTGAAGGAATGACGCATATCGCTGTCCATTCAATGTTCCACGGTAAAAATAGGGACCTACAGTACAGTTTGCAATGATACCACACCGAACACTGTCACTCCACTGTCGTTGATGAGCCACTTGGCGAATGCAGTGGGGATTTTACACAGACCAGTAGTGAATGTTCCGCAAATTCACATTACCATGATTTGTAAATGAAGCTTCGTCCGTAAACAATGTATTGCTTAGGAGTACTGAATTACCTTGCAACTGTTAAAGCGCAAAACGACAGAATGCAATGCGGGATTCAAAGTCATTCCCGTACAGTTTCTGGTGTAGTGAGATATGGAACGGATGAAATCGATGCCGATGCAAGATTCTACACACACTACTGTGACTTATTCCTACACCTCATGCAATTTCTCGTATACCCATCCGAGGATTGTGCACTACAGAACCAGAGCAGCAATGTCGTTTCCATTGCCAGTCGCATGCGTTGTACGTCGACGTTTCGTGGGAGCCCAGCTTCCTGTTTCCGTGAGTGTCTTTCAGACGTTGCCAATGGTTCGACATGACGGACACCGCCGATTTGGGTAGCGTTAAGCATACAGTGTCAGAGCTGCGGTTGCATTTCTGTGACATTCGCCATAAATTAAAATAATATCTAGTTTTTCTTCATTAGTGAAGGCCGGCATATCATCTAGATGATGGCAAATGTTACAAGCCACAAGAAAACAGATTTTAATGTGGCAACGTATGTGAATTACGTTACAGTACGAGAGCTGTTCATCAGACCAGATTAGGAGACAATTGTACACTGAAGGTAGAGCGTGCCGTGGTGATTTGGTATGTTCATGGCAGGATACAGGTGTCAGTGCAGGCAAGCCCTGCTCTGAGCACAGTACTACATGCGATTCATTACGACAGAAACTATGACGCCGTTGCTTTCCTTTACAAGCCACGTATTTCAGAACTTATGAGGTTTAAAAACGTGAAACCAAGCGTCTCACCACCAATTGTACCTCTAGTTGTCATTTCGCAACAATGACCATTATGCGCAGGACATCCATCATTCTGATACCGCATTATTTGACACATTATAAGAGGTGGACCGTTTCAAGTAAGGAACAGTTCAAGAAGGGGCTAAACTATCCCCCTTTGGGAGTGCCATCAATGAAATATGGGCCAATGGTGTGTTGTCATACAGTACTACACCATACATTAACACTCCACTGACGTAGAACGTCAATCACATCACGATTACCGGCAGCGCGAGGTGCACGCTTGAGTCTCAGGACGTGCACTGGCTGTGCGCTTCATTTATTTCAAGCGTCAACTTCGCTTCGCAATTTCTCGGGATGTAACTGACGTATTACGATGCAACCAACGCCATTATTTTTGTGATTTTTCATGCTATTGATCGCATACGAAATAATAGGGGGTGTCCATTTAAAAATACACAAGCTTGTGTTGAAAATAATATTTGTTTGCTTTTTAAAATTTGGCATAGTATTTGGTTTCCTAAGCCCCTGCCGTATGTTCATGATGGTGAAAACCGTTTTTGAATATCTGTTGTTGTTCCAGAGATATTTGAGGTGGCAGCGTTAGGTGAGACACCCTGTATATACACTCCTGGAAATTGAAATAAGAACACCGTGAATTCATTGTCCCAGGAAGGGGAAACTTTATTGACACATTCCTGGGGTCAGATACATCACATGATCACACTGACAGAACCACAGGCACATAGACACAGGCAACAGAGCATGCACAATGTCGGCACTAGTACAGTGTATATCCACCTTTCGCAGCAATGCAGGCTGCTATTCTCCCATGGAGACGATCGTAGAGATGCTGGATGTAGTCCTGTGGAACGGCTTGCCATAACATTTCCACCTGGCGCCTCAGTTGGACCAGCGTTCGTGCTGGACGTGCAGACCGCGTGAGACGACGCTTCATCCAGTCCCAAACATGCTCAATGGGGGACAGATCCGGAGATCTTGCTGGCCAGGGTAGTTGACTTACACCTTCTAGAGCACGTTGGGTGGCACGGGATACATGCGGACGTGCATTGTCCTGTTGGAACAGCAAGTTACCCTGCCGGTCTAGGAATGGTAGAACGATGGGTTCGATGACGGTTTGGACGTACCGTGCACTATTCAGTGTCCCCTCGACGATCACCAGTGGTGTACGGCCAGTGTAGGAGATCGCTCCCCACACCATGATGCCGGGTGTTGGCCCTGTGTGCCTCAGTCGTATGCAGTCCTGATTGTGGCGCTCACCTGCACGGCGCCAAACACGCATACGACCATCATTGGCACCAAGGCAGAAGCGACTCTCATCGCTGAAGACGACACGTCTCCATTCGTCCCTCCATTCACGCCTGTCGCGACACCACTGGAGGCGAGCTGCATGATGTTGGGGCGTGAGCGGAAGACGGCCTAACGGTGTGCGGGACCGTAGCCCAGCTTCATGGAGACGGTTGCGAATGGTCCTCGCCGATACCCCAGGAGCAACAGTGTCCCTAATTTGCTGGGAAGTGGCGGTGCGGTCCCCTACGGCACTGCGTAGGATCCTACGGTCTTGGCGTGCACCCATGTGTCGCTGCGGTCCGGTCCCAGGTCGACGGGCACGTGCACCTTCCACCGACCACTGGCGACAACATCGATGTACTGTGGAGACCTCACGCCCCACGTGTTGAGCAATTCGGCGGTATGTCCACCCGGCCTCCGGCATGCCCACTATACGCCCTCGCTCAAAGCCCGTCAACTGCACATACGGTTCACGTCCACGCTGTCGCGGCATGCTACCAGTGTTAAAGACTGCGATGGAGCTCCGTATGCCACGGCAAACTGGCTGACACTGACGGCGGCGGTGCACAAATGCTGCGCAGCTAGCGCCATTCGACGGCCAACACCGCGGTTCCTGGTGTGTCCGCTGTGCCGTGCGTGTGATCATTGCTTGTACAGCCCTCTCGCAGTGTCCGGAGCAAGTATGGTGGGTCTGACACACTGGTGTCAATGTGTTCTTTTTTCCATTTCCAGGAGTGTACACAGAGTGATTCACGACGGTACGCAAATATTTCAGTATGTTATTCTACAAGTAAAACTAAAGAAGAAATCACATAAACATAGGTCCGCAAATGTTTAGTTACGGAGTTACGGCTAATAAGAGATTTTGCCTGAAATTTAGCAACTTCGCTAATATGAATCCATCGTAAAACTGTACTAAGTTAAAGTGAAGCACGACTTCCATTTATTTTGTTGTTATTGGTCTGGTGAATCTAATAAAACACGTCCCAGACGTGTATCTACAGTTGTTTTCCAGATCATCCAGAGGAGCAAAGATTATTATACAAGTAAATTTGTTTAGTTTCCATTAAGAATGTAGAAACGTTTATATCATTATCGGCAACCGTTAGTGAGTTGTTTCAGTCGTTTCCTAACCCTGAAACGAGTTAGTTTTCCGTATTGTTCAGTGAAAGAACATAAAAATAACAGTGTATTTAATTGAGACCACATAGTAGCTGTTGTAGTTTGTAGATTATTTATGATATAGGGATGCCTTTCAAATTTACGTCAGGGGAATACGCCGATATGGTGTTTATTTATGGCAAATGTGATGGTAATGCTACGGCTGCAGTTAACGAATATCGCGTACGTTATCCAACTCGGAGGATTCCGAATGCACGAACCATTAGCGGAGTATTTTGGATGTTACGGGAGACGACAGGTTCTCTATCTACCGTTCATAATCAGTACGAGCACTCGATACGTGAAGACGATGATGAGGATATTATGGCTGCTGTTCAACGTAGCCCAGGTACTAATGTACAACGTATCTCTCAACGGTTAGGCAATTCACAATCTAAGGTATGGCGTATAGTGAAGTGCTGTAATCTGTATCCTTACCATAAACAAAAAATGCATCATTTACATCCGAAAGATCCTTCCCTTCCCTTGGAGTAGAGCAACTGGTTAAATACTAATCGGCAGTTACACGAATACGTTTTATTTACTGATGAGGCACAGTTTACTCGAGATGGTATAAACAATTCACATAACGAGCACGTATGGTCTTAAGCAAACCCACATGCAACAGTGCAACGCAATTTCCAGCAGCGATTTAGCATAAATGTGTGGTGTGGTATAATCAACACACACTTTATTGGACCATTCATTTTTCTAGGACGTCTGATTGGCGAGACGTACTTACAATTCCTTGAAAAAGGAATGCCCCGCTTGCTCGAAGATGTTCCACTTGCTGCACGATTGCAAATGTATTTTCAACATGACGACGCACCTCCACATTTCACCAATGCCGTTACTACACATTTAAATCAACATTTTCCCCAGAAATGGATTTTTCGTGATGCTAAACGTCTGTGGCCACCCAGATTGCCCGATTTAACACCAATGGATTTTTGTGTATGGGGATGGACGAAAGACATAGTTTGTGGGTATAAAGTCATTACACTTGAGGAATTACTTGCTCGCATAATAAGTGCAATAGATGAAATTAAGAAGAACCCTGCGACACTGAAACGAGCAACAAAATCTTTTGATACACGTGCAGTTAAATGCATTGAACTCGATGGAGACGTTTTAGAACATTTATTGTGGATGTATTGCGAAACCCTATGTACACTGTACAACTCTCTTAACACCGAACTTTGTTTTTTCCGGTTTAACATGAATTCACATGTTCCATGGTATTAAAATAAGTAGATTATCTGACACATTCATACAGTTTCAGTTAACGTCATTGCCATCATTTTGTCAGTGTCATACTGCTGTATACTAAGCGATTTTTGAGGCAGCGTACAACTTATAGACATTCTGAGACTACTTTTGGTGATGGGATTGAAGTGCCTTAGCTATCGCTTTGATATATACAGGCATATCCATTAGTCCTGTGTTGACTTCTTCAGTTTTCTCATTGACATACAGTTCACGCTGCAGTGTTCTAGCGTGCAACTCCTCAACATTTCCGCCACTGCCTCGACAAGCTTTCAAGTTTCATTAACTTAGTATTGATCGCCTCGATTTTTCTGTCAACCTATAGACACGTGTGCTGTGCACCATCTGAAAGAGTGTGCAACATACGTGCTAATTTTCCATAATATCCTGTATTCTGATACAGTTCCGTTTTTCCTTTCATGCAGTGTAGTCTGCATTGGCCGTTGTTCAGATTCCTAGTTTTATCAATAAATGCAAAGTTACACTGTGAGTTATTCTCGGAACCCCCACATGTGGTAACGATTTCATTGAATGACATATTGGTTCCTACATTTGTTTGTTAAATAAATTATATTGACTTGTATATGGCGGCCAAAGCAAAAATATCTGTGAATCTCATCCTGATTTTCCAGTGCAACGTCATCAAATATGAACACTCTGTTTGACTTTACTTTCTCACGTGGTGGAATATTGCTGCTTTCACTGAACATCTGGTACATTACTCCCTAAATGCCATGCAAAATCTCTTGCAACAATTGATATTTTGGCTGAAACAGTGTCTTTGGAAAAATATAAACACGCTCCACGTTGACTCCGTGTTAACAGTGTTTGATGAAGATTAGTCTTCCCCAGTCTCAGTCCAATTACACCATACATGATATGGGGAAGTAATGATCCATTTTTATTCTTGCAGTTTCCAACATGATCACTGGAGTGTCAGTCGTTTACTACAAGAGCTTGTGGTGAGCGTGTTTTGTCCACTTAGTCATGGTAGTAACTGATCGTTTACAGCAGGATGCAGGGGTTTTGTAGGGAAATAGGTAACACATACATGGCTCTTAAACTTTTATTTTCATTTATAAACATACATAGGTGGGGATTTAAGAAAACTTAATAAGATTATACATCTGTGCCCACGTCTAGCAAAGATGAATCATGAATTTCCTCCTCCATCGATGCACAGCATGCATCATATAGTTAGGCTAAGGTTTCCTCTGATGGACAGGGAGTTTGTCTAACTAACTCCAGCAGATTACTCAACAATGTCTCGTAGAATTAATGAACATACTGCTGCCATCCTAGTCGACACTCTAGCTCATGTTGTATTGTGTGACCGGCACACATTAAATTCTTAAAAGTATGCTCCTGTAGATGTATGCACTCCCCGTTGTTAAATATTTTAACAGTGCCAGGGAAGTCCCACGCAGATATTGTATGATCGTTCAGTATCAACGATGGAAAGTGGGTGTAGCCGTGGCCTTTGTGATGAGAAAGTGCTAATGCTACTTTCAAGAGTCGTGGAATGGCTGTGGTGCAGACGGTCGGATACAATGATGGCACAATTCTTGAAAAATCATGCCACAATCCGCACTCTCTACCCACTCTCAAGGTATCCAACCTGATAGGATTCATATACTTATATGGAGATGATGTCTGTTCTTTCGGACATGTCCGAAAGAACAGACACCATTGATGACCTGCAGCCGTCTAGAATGAAATTAGAATTATATCAATACCTTCAGCTGCTGACGGGGGTTGATACATATCAACGGGGACAGGAGAAAATGTGTGGCCCGACCGGGACTCGAACCCGGGATCTCCTGCTTAGATGGCAGATGCGCTATCTATCTGGGCCACCGAGTGCAGAGAGAATAGTGCGACTGCAGGGACTATCTCGCGCACGCCTCCCGCGAGACCCACATTCTCACCTTGTATGTCCACACACTACATTCGTAGTGTCCCACCCCAAAACACTCATTACTCGTGGAAGACATTCTTACCAAGTCCTGTAAGAGTTCGGGGAATATATGTGTATCCGCACATTTTCACCTGTCCCCGTTGATATATATATCGACGCCCGTCAGCAGCTGAAGATATTAATATAATTCTAATTTGATACGATTCAGTTTCATTACTATTATGTGCGTAAATTTGATGGAATATAGTGGTGAAGTATTGCAGCAGACACCTGTCGCCATAGAATACGCGATATTGATATGCCAATTACAGTAACACAGCTGTTGCTTTATGGTGAGACGGGTCAGGCTCGGCTCGGTGAAGATTCCAGCACAGCAATAAGGGCCGGCCGCGGTGGTCTAGCGGTTCTGGCGCTGCAGTCCGGAACCGCGGGACTGCTACGGTCGCAGGTTCGAATCCTGCCTCGGGCATGGGTGTGTGTGTGATGTCCTTAGGTTAGTTAGGTTTAAGTAGTTCTAAGTTCTAGGGGACTTATGACGTAAGATGTTGAGTCCCATAGTGCTCAGCGCCATTTTTGAACAGCAATAAGGAGAGATTCTTGCCGTATAGCAAGGGGGTTTCTCCACTGACGGGTTTAAGTAGCGATCATGAAGATGTTACTAGAAGCAGCGCATTGATATAACAAGGGTGCTGCTATCCTCTATAATTGTTGTTTCTGTTGTGGACTGACAAGACAGCCAGTCCACAGTGACGGGTAACCGAAAGGCACGCGTTTAAACTCACGCAGGCTGGCGTGAGGTCTGAAACAGGATACGTAATGAATGCTATAAAGAAAAGTACGTAGCTTCTGGAATACTTAACTTTAATCCACATTTGTAGAACATCGCTCTTGATGATACATGTTATAACCACAATATATATAGCAAAGGATTATGGCGCCTTGCTAGGTCGTAGCAATTGTAGCTGAAGGCTATGCTAACTATCGTCTCGGCAAATGAGAGCGTAGTTGTCAGTGAACTGTAGCTATGAACGTCGGCTGTACAACTGGGGCGAGTGCTAGTAAGTCTCTGTAGACCTGCCGTGTGGCGGCGCTCGGTCTGGAATTACTGACAGCGGCGACACGCGGGTCCGTCGTATACTAGCGGACCGCGGCCGATTTAAAAGCTACCACCTAGCAAGTGTGGTATCTGGCGGTGACACCACAGCTTCTGTATATGGTCGCAGGTTCTAATCCTGCCTCGGGCATGGATGTGTGTGATGTCCTTAGGTTGGTTAGGTTTAAGTAGTTCTAAGTTCTAGGGGATTGATGACCTCAGAAGTTAAGTCCCACAGTGCTCAGAGCCATTTCAACCCTTTTTTTTGTTTCTGCTGCATATTCCCTTGCAGCCCAGCAGTTTCACCAGGACGTAGGGTCTACGCAAGATGAGGGCACGATATGGAGCCAACAGTAGTAGTTGCGAGTTTGGGTCTCGGTTGTGGTACCTGCTACCTGCACTGAGTCTGTCTCCAGGACTCACTGTCATGGTGCAGCAGGGGCATCAGAGGCTCACTTCATCAGCAAGCCGGACTCCTGCTCATGGGGCAGCAGGCTGTGCCTCTGGCACAGCATCTGCTGTTCGACAGTACGGTGTGAGTGCAACTGCACCATAAGCCATTGGGCGCTGGAAACACCCATTCACTACACGGCTACGGCTGGCTACTGCTGGAGGATTCCCGGCCATCTCTGATGCAGGGTGTATGTGGTCCGACTCACGTAATAGGGTCACATGCCACATACTGAGCACTGTTGTCAGAAAAGGTGGAAGTATGTGTTGCAGCTTTCCAGCTGGACTCTGTATGTCATCTCACAGGCCAGACGGACTTCTCTACATGTTGAGAAGAACGTGGGTGCTACCTTGCGCTAGCATAGTGCAGATTGATGAGTAAGCGTAAAGTGCTTAATCTGATAGTCGAGTGTCTCTGGGCCACCACTGGCCTACAGCCCACCCGCCCCCTTGAACCCTCTGCCACTACCCATCCTGCACCGTAGCCACCCCAGCATCATAAGGATCGGCACCAGTCTGAGAATCGGGTAGGATGTGTATGTAGGTTGCGTCGTTTGTAACAGCGAAGGTGTAAAGAAAGGAATATCGTTCGGTATGTTAGCATGTGAAATGGTTACACTACTGGCCATTAAAATTTCTACACCAAGAAGAAATGCAGATGATAAACGGGTATTCATTGGACAAATATATTATACTACAACTGACATGTGATTACATTTTCACGCAATTTGGGTGCATAGCTCCAGAGAAATCAGTACCCAGAACAACCACCTCTCGCTGTAATAACGGCCTTGATACACCTGGTCATTGAGTCAAACAGAGCTTGGATGGCGTGTACAGGTACAGCTCCCCATGCAGCTTCAACACGATACCACAGTTCATCAAGAGTAGTGACTGGCGTATTGTGACGAGCCAGTTGCTTGGCCACCATTGATCAGACGTTTTCAATTGGTGAGAGATCTGGAAAATGTGCTGGCCAGGGCAACAGTCGAACATTTTCTGTATCCAGAAAAGCCAGTACAGGACCTGCAACATGCGGTCGTGCATTATCCTACTGAAATGTAGGGTTTCGCAGGGATCGAATGAAGGGTAGAGCCACGGGTCGTAACACATCTGAAATGTAACGTCCACTGTTCAAAGTGCCGTCAGTGCGAACAAGAGGTGGCCGAAACGTGTAACCAATGGCACCCCATACCATCACGCCGGGTGATACGCCAGTATGGCGATGACGAATACACGCTTCCAATGTGCGTTCACCGCGATGTCGCCAAACACGGATGCGACCATCAGGACGCTGTAAACAGAACCTGGATTCATCAGAAAAAATGAAGTTTTGCCATTCGTGCACCCAGGTTCGTCGTTGAGTACACCATCGCAGGCGCTCCTGTCTGTGATGCAGCGCCGGCCATAAGTGGCCGAGCGGTTCTAGGCGCTTCAGTCTGGAACCGCGCGACCGCTACGGTCGCAGGTTCGAATCCTGCTTCGGGCATGGATGTATGTGATGTCCTTAGGTTAGTTAGGTTTAAGTAGTTCTAATTTCTAGGGGACCAATGACCTAAGATGTTAAGTCCCATAGTGCTCAGAGCCATTTTTTTTTTTTTTTTTTTTTTTTTTTTTTTTTTGTGATGCAGCGGCAAGGGTAACCGCAGCCATGGTCTCCGAGCTGATAGTCCATGCTGCTGCAAACGTCGTCGAACTGTTCGTGCAGATGGTTTTTGTCTAGCAAACGTCCCCATCTGTTGACTCAGGGATCGAGACGTGACTGCAGGATCCGTTACAGCAATGCGGATAAGATGCCTGTCATCTCGACTGCTAGTGATACGAGGCCGTTGGGATCCAGTACGGCGTTCCGTATTACACTAGCCGGCCGGTGTGGCCGAGCGGTTTTAGGCGCTTCAGTTTGGAACCGTGCGACCGCTACGGTCGCAGGTTCGAATCCTGCCTCGGGTATGTATGTGTGTGCTGTCCTTAGGTTAGTTAGGTTTAAGTAGTTCTAAGTTCTAGGGGACTGATGACCTCAGATGTTAAGTCCCATAGTGCTCAGAGCCATTTGAACCATTTTTTCGTATTACCCTCATGAACTCACCGATTCCATATTCTGCATCAGTATTTGGATCTCGACCAACGCGAGCAGCATTGTCGCGATACGATAATCCGCAATCGCGATAGGCTACAATTCGACCTTTATCAAAGTCGGAAACGTGATGTTACGCATTTCTCCTCCTTACACGAGGCGTCACAACAACGTTTCACAAGGCAACGCCGGTCAACTGCTGTTTGTGTATGAGAAATCGGTTGGAAACTTTCGTCATGTCAGCACGTTGTAGGTGTCGCCGCCGGCGCCAACCTTGTGTGAATGCTCTGAAAAGCTAATCATTTGCACACCACAGCATCTTCCTCCTGTATGTTAAATTTTGCGTCTGTAGCAATTCATCTTCGTGGTGCAGCAATTTTAATGGCCAGTAGTGTAAATGCGATGAGACAGTGTTATGTTTAAGTACATTTTTCATTTTCAGTTGATGAAAGATAATAATGTCATGGTCAGTTTCCCCTGGAGCAGGTTCTTTACGATACCACAGATGCCGACATCGAAGAAGAAATTTCAAATTTTGGCCGTTGTAGCAGATAGGTTATAAGCGGGTAATGTGGAGTTGTGTAAGAGCCTGGAAGCATTTCTGGATAGAAAAAAAGGAAATAGTTTATTACAAGAGTTTGGAGTATGCAGAGAAAATTCTATGGCTTTTGGACAGAAAACGTGCCTCAGGACTTGCGGAAGAGGAAGATTATGGAGAGTATGGGAATAAGGAAAGACGGGAACCACAGACTAGATAGAAGGTGTAAGCCGAAGGGAAGAGGAACGGGCTTCTGTTCAGTTTACCTGTTTCTTCAAGACGTCCGAGTACTGTTGATGTAGATAAATCTGTCAATCCTGAGAGGAGAAGGACAGAAGTTGACGATTGGTGAGACGGTTTCTGGAGTGCGAAGATTATGACAGTTAGAGAGAGTGGTGACATTAAACTAATTTGAGAGTTATTGCGCTGCATGGACTAATATCGTTGTCAAAGTTGAGCAGAATAACATAGAAGTAGCAGCTCCGGTATCATGTGGGATTGTGGGATCCAGGGTAGCAGGAATAAGTTTGGGCTTTACCAGTGTGAATAAGTGTGGGAATAGTAACATGGACGATGTAAGTGCACTAGTATCTACCGCGCTGGGTGACTGTGAGTGTTGTTTTAAGGACGTGCAGCCTAGGCCAGATGTGCATCGTAGTGCTGTGCCAATGATTTTTGCGTCATGCAGAGTGGAACTCCAGACGCTATTGTTAACGGAGATAGTATGGAAAATGTACGAGATGTGGTTGATAGTTGTGCTACGGATGTTGTAGAAGAAACGGTACGGGTAAATTTTCTTTTCCTCAGAAGCAGGGTGAACGGAGGAAAAGGGAGAGGAGACGAGTTCGTGAAGTTAGTGATCGGGGCGACAAGACGGAATCTGTTGAGGAGTGCGCGCCAAAGGTTCGGCATCTAACGGTATCACGGATAATGGGTCTCACATGGAGACCACCTGGCATTCGAAATTTTGTAACTTTTTGTATTTATAGTGCGTGAAGTTCAGTCAAATTTCCATCTTCCTAAGCAATTCAATGCAACTGTCAAAAACTCTCGAGGAAACAGACTCTAAATATTTGCGAGGACTTTTGATTCACTAAAATTAAGCTCATATTCGTAGTGCGCTGTGTGGCTCACGAGTCGGCTTTTGGTGGCTATGGTTGGTGGACATCTGTCATTTGCATGAACACTGTGGTCTGCTGCGCTCCGGTTGCCAAGTCAAAATGCCTTTTGCAGCAATTACCTGCTTTCTTTGTTACTTTGATGGATTCATATAAGAAGCAAAGGTGAGTCAGTCTAATAGGAGAGTTACGTAGAAATTTATAGTTGGCCAGAATGTTCAGAGTCCGAATTCGTTTGAAATCACGACGTGGCTTGAGGAAACTGTGAAAATTTGTTTCGAAGATATTACAGGTATTCATCTTCCTATTGTGAATAGTATAGTATACCTGAAGCTTACAAACACCGAACTGAGTGACAAAATTGTTGAGTCCACTGGTGGACAATTTAAATGTAAACATCACGACGAAACTGTCAGTGGGGTTTCTGTCATGCTTTAGGGATTTGGAATTAGCGCTGTTCACAACTTTGAGTTGTCTTTCGAAGTCACTGCGGAACAAATGATAACGCATAATGCGAGGATAGTCAGTAATTTTGCAGAAAAGTGATCTCCTGCTTACAAGTTCCCTGACCTGAATGGAATTAGGCAATTGCGGTTAGATTCCGGTACATATCAATGTGTGCATATATTATGCCATCGGAATACGTGACGGAAAGTTCAGAACCTGCGTGTCGTGCGGCGCTACAGGCAATCTCTGCTAGTTTTGTATACAACGCCGAGTGGCCAAGCTAAGGACTGGTGAAACTGTGAGACTTCCGACCATGCAGCGGGAGGCACTGAACAGAATCCTATGCCTCATGCTCCAGAAGTCACTCGAAAAGACATTGCTCGTCCATTGAATTAATGATGGACGTTAGCTACTCTCTTGTGACAAAATAATTCAAGTGCCAAGATGATGAAACAGCCACAGCTGTCAACCGGAATGGAATGCAGAGCCGACTACAGTGTTTGAGATAGAGCAGGCCCCAGGAAACAACAAATCATCTGAGGCTCCACGTACCAAGGAACAGAACTGTGCACCAGAAACGAATGTAGAAACACAAAACACTGAAACATCGCCAAGACGCAATCTTTGAAGAAAATATAAACATAGGAGATTCGTTCGCAAGGCTACTGAACCACAGCATCGATTTTGAGAGAAAAAGCAAAGGAAATCAGTAACAAACAACATGAGGAACGTCCCGGATTTGAGCTTACGTGCATCTGATTTAACGCAAGCCGAAACAAGTACAGCACGCACCGTGCCAATGAACTTTTTGTGGCACGAAATACTGCCGCGAAGAGCCACTCACGACATAGTCAGAGTACTTCTTGAGACTACACATGCAGACAGCGAAACATCAAACATTAATCAACACAAAAACAAGGCAGATGAATCTGAAGAACTGAATCAAGATAACCAAATGGCTGAAATTGAAGGAACGGGGCGGATCCCTGTCCAACAAGATCAATCGAACAATGTGGAAACCACTTTGTTAGAATAGGCACCTGGGAAAGTTTATCTTTCCGACAGCTCTTCTTATGGCGAATATTAAGAGTCATAATGAATAAGACCAGATGAACGCAGCGCAAGCGTTCAAAATCGCTACGCTGAACATTGATGAGATGCCTCCCTCTTTGCACCTACAACGCTTGCAAGACTTCATATCTACAGCCAACGTTGATCTACTGCTGTTACATCCATTAACAGACATTCAATTAAAGAAGATACGTGGGCGAAACTCCATAACCAACCCTGGTATCGGTGGGAACCGCCATTCTCACAAAAGAAAGCATCCTTGTGACACAAGCAGAAAAACTGGCATATAGCAGAGAAACTGAGGAAACTGTTAGTGCCGCTCGAATGGCTAACGATTACTGTGGTGTCACCGCCAGACACCACACTTGCTAGATGGTAGCCTTTAAATCGGCCGCGGTCCGGTAGTATACGTCGGATCCGCGTGTCGCCACTATCAGTGATTGCAGAACGAGCGCCGCCACACGGCAGGTCTAGAGAGACTTCCTAGCACTCGCCCCAGTTGTACAACCGACTTTGCTAGCGATGGTTCACTGACAAAATACGCTCTCATTTGCCGAGACGATAGTTTAGCATAGCCTTCAGCTACGTCATTTGCTACGACCTAGCAAGGCGCCATATTCAGTTACTATTGATATTGTGAATCATGTACCGTCAAGAGCGACGTTCATCATTAATGGATTAAAGTTAAGTATTCCAGCAACTACGTCCGTTTTTCTAAATTCTAATTTCCTTGTCCTGTTCCAGACCTCACGCCAGCCTGCGTGAGCTAAAACGCGTGCATTTCGGCCTCCTCTAGTAACACGGTGTTGGCTCTCTTGCCAACCACAACAATTACACACCGTCTGGCAACAATAACAGGGGCGCTAGAACAGATTCTTTGAAAAGGTTAATTGCTCCCGTCTTCAGTAATAATCAAGATCTCATAATCTTAGCTGGCGGTTTTAATTATTTTCTCAGTCCAAAAGATGAGCAACGAATTTCTATAAATCTTTGGAATTGGAGCGTACAGCCCATCAGTTGCAGCTAACCAATACGTGGGAACATACCAACGGTGCAGCGCCTAGCTTCACTTACTGTACCATTCATTCAGCAAGCAGGCTGGACGGGATTTATGTATCAGATGACTGAAAGAACCACGTCCGCCAGGCTGAAGTGTGGCCCACTAGTTTCTGTGATCATGCTGCATGAATCGCTACAGTCAATTTGAAAAAAAAAACAAGAGACTTACAAGGATAGCGGCTTTGTAAACTAAATATTTTCACATCTACAAGGTGAGGAACGTCACGTAGCTTTTACCAATGTGAGCGTCGGGTTTGGGTGATCTGCTATTCTGTTATTCTGCGCAACGGATTAATCTGAGATGTACCCTTTTCCCTGAGGATCCTGCAAGATGCAATTTCCACCCCCACACTACTACAGAAGTCAGACAGACGCTCCTAACGTTCGAAAGAGAAATGCCTGAAAAACTTTCAGCAATAAATATCTTCTGGAGTCGTCCGCTGTAAGGAAATGCCACAAAATTTCTTATGTAGCTAGTGGGATACTTGGGTACTGGAGAAGTGCCAGTGTAAGAAAAACATGAAACTAACGAAAATTATTTATTTTGCAAAAATTCTGAGAAATCACAATGGCACTTTTAGTTATGAATTGAACAAGTTATATCCTGGTTCTTTTCGGAATGTGAAGTTACCTCTCAAGGATAGGATTCGCCAATGAAATTTCTATACAAAGTTTAAGATTGTTATTGACTTGGCAGAATGGTGGTGGTTGTGGTTAGTGTTTAACGTCCCATCGACAACGAGGTCATTAGAGACGGAGTGCAAGCTCGGGTTAGGGAAGGATTGGGAAGGAAATTGGCTGTACCCTTTCAAAGGAACCATCCCGGCATTTACCTGAAATGATTTAGGGAAATCACGGAAAACCTAAATCAGGATGGCTGGAGATGGGATTGAACCGTCGTCCTCCCGAATGCGAGTCCAGTGTGCTAACCACTGCGCCACCTCGCTCGGTTTGGCAGAATGGCTGAGAGGCGCGCCTACTCAACTTGAATAATTATCCTTTAGAATGTTGCTAGGTACGGTCGAGGCTATCGCGTGTGAAATGCAGTGAAGTGTATTGTTGTGGAGGAAATATGGGGCTCGCAATAGCTGTAGCGCACAATACCGTAAGCTGCGATGACTGCTGTCTGCGCCGCTCGCTGCTGACAAATAAGATAACTCTCGTTCTATCTGGATTGACCTTCGCCAATGAAACTGTCCCTACGCCTTGATGAAGTCAAGGATTCTTATTCGCCCCCAGTCTAACTATTGGCGTGGTACGCCGGTCAGATAACCAGTCCACTGTGATGCCACTCAAAATTCGCTCGCAGGCGTTTAACTATCACTGTCCATTCACACCACACAATAAGTATGTCGGCCAACACAGCGAACAACACTTAATCGCAAGGACTCAATATAGAGTCACACTTCGATTCGCTCTCGACAGAGGTGCTCTCCCAGTGAAGTACTGAGGAGAGACTTGTTCCTCGCTCCAAGAGCGACAACAGAACGGCGCCTCTCCACGCCAGACGTGAAGGGGTATATCTTTCGGTCTCTTCCATTACTCCTTCAGCTCAAGGCGTCAGAAATATCGTCTGCCAATCAGCATTGCTCTTCTAAAACGGGAGAGTGACGTTTCGTTTAAGGCAGCCAATCCGGTAATCTGTAGTATCGGCGGTTGGCGTTTGCTGTCTCCCTGTGAGAATCTCTGAAACTGCATGCTATGTGTAAAGAATGCGTAGGATGGATGCTCCCATACAATGTAGCGAAATTTGCTTTTAAGCCGAACTTGGGGTCGTTCCCCCTTTCACTCGGGCACATGCTGTCTGCTCCACAGTCAACCGAGGTTGACTCGGCCTCTGAAGGGACCGGCCTCCCGGTGTGTGGTCTGCCTCTCTCGAACTAAAAGCTCCTGTGACCGTCATGTCTGGAATGTATGTGTGTACGCCAGCCTGGAGTATTTCAACTTCGGTGCACACTTGTTATTTGCATATCGTTTACATGAATTCATACAACATTGACTTTATCTTATCGAGTTCGGGTTCGAATGAAGCGTCTTGATGTGCGGAATATGATTGTGAGGGCGGAATATGTAAGTAATGAAGGTCAGGAGACCACAACGACTTACACCAACAACGCAAAGTATACAAAAGCAGAATTCCAATACACAGTTCTTCCATAGCTTGGCATAAATTGAAGCTGGAGTGAGGAAAAGGAAAAGATAGGGATGGAAGTATTCATGTCAGCTGCATCAGGATTTTGGGAGAATCGTTGCCGACGAGTAAAAAAGGTGTACCTGGCATAGATTCGAACCGGTGACCTGCGCACTACACAGTCACGTTACACACCGTGCCACCCGGACACAGCGATTAGTGTTAATGCACGGACTATATCCGTACACCTGCCGGCCGACCCACTTTCCCACCTAACGCCACCTATCCACACTCTCCGTCCCTGTCTCCCATGCTCTCCCGCTGGATGTCGAACGTAAATGTGCATCCGCGATGAAGGTGGAGGATTCATTGCCCATCCAGGCGAATCAATTATACGAATGCGTCGTATCTCTCCTTTCGGATACGTCCGGGAGAACAGAAACCACACATTCACATATTCAAACAGCTTGGTGGCTGCAGTGTGCTAACCCAAGTACAACAAAACCGTTGATTGAATACGCACGACAGAAAATATTTTGATACAAAAAAACGACTGAGTTTTATTTTAACTGTCTTTGAGATTTATATACCATGGACGTACGAGTAATGGAGAACTGCACAAGGATTTAGAAAATAAAAGCAAAAATCTTTAGCTCTGAAACGACAATAGGCGGAAGGTCTGAACTTACGGGCGATAGTGAAGAATATCATAGAGGGAAAAGAAAGAGTTATGTACCATGTGATGCGTAAGAATAAGAATCAGACGGAAAAAACTAGAAATTAAATCGTGGGACAATTTTAACAAAAAGAATGAAATAAAGGATGTCGTTCAAAAAATGTATGTCAGAATTAATATCCAACAAACCTACCGACGAGAACGCGTGGCAAGATCCTTTAGGAACATACAAGGTAGAATTAGCGAAGAGGACACGGAAAATCCCACTGCTGAGATAAAGGAGGACGAGCTGAAAGAAGTAATGGCACAGAGCCCTAAAAACGTCTCTAGGACCTGATGGTATCCCCGTAGAATTCTGCCAGGTGATCTGGCCTCAAATGAAAAGCAAATTGTTATGCATGTTCAACGAGCTCATAAAGGAACTTCCGACGACCCCAAGGAATTTACTGATATAATAATAGTTCTAACTCCTAAAATCCAGTAAGCAAAGGAACTGAAAACCTGCGCCCGATCAGACTGCTCAACAGCGATTACAAGATCACGGGACGCGTCTTAGTAACACGAATGAAAATGATATTGAACTCCATCACCGGTCCGTACCGAAAGTGTGTAGACAAAGATAGAAACATTCATCAGAATATATGTGAATACATGTTCAAAATGGCTCTGAGCACTATGGGACTCAACTTCTGAGGTCGTCAGTCCCCTAGAACTTAGAACTACTTAAACCTAACTAACCTAAGGACATCACACACATCCATGCCCGAGGCAGGATTCGAACCTGTGACCGTAGCGGTCTCGCGGTTCCAGACTGTAGCGCCTAGAACCGCACGGCCACTCCGGCCGGCTGTGAATACAGGGATGTAATATCAACCGCAGAAGTCTGCCGCATAAAGTGTGCATTAGTGTCATTAGGCTTGCAGAAGGCGTTTGATAGAGTAGATCGTTAGTATCTTCTAAAACTCATGGAAGCAATCGGATTCCTACCACGAATCATGCGAATTACTCAGCAAATACGAAAAAACAGTACAACACGAATAATGATTTACGGACAGCAAAGTAATATTGAGGTGAAAACATCCGTACGACAAGGCTTCCCCTATCTCAATGGCCCTAATCGCAATTGCAATAGAACATCTCCTCTCTGCACTCATGAAACTACTGCAAGGATTGGATATAAATGGCTAGAAAAAAGTATGCAACGCTTACGCAGACGATGTGGGCGTCCTGGTCACAAAGGAAGATGAAGTAGCGAAAGCTCTTCTATGGTACACACATACGAACTTCTATCTAGAGCCAAACTCAGTTAAGGGAAGTCAGGTATCATGAACATAGGCAGAGGGATACGCATGCAGAATCACGGACAACTAATGGAAGTACCTAAACTGAAATGTTTGGATACTGAATTTAGAAGCAAAACCATTGCTGTTAATTACAAAAGTTTCTTACAGGCATACGAGCGTCTGTAGAAGCAAACATTCTGATACAACTCGACGAGATACAAAAAACTACCCTGGTGTATATATATATAACGTCTAAACTTAACTATCTTGCGTAAGCCTTGCTGATACCCTGAGATACAACCAGAAGAATTATGTCGGCAATAGGAAACTTTGTGAGCGAAGGCAGTATCTTCAAAGCGAACTTCGACACTCTGTCATTCCCCAAAAGGAATGGAGGACTGACCCTCATCAACGTCAAGTTACAAGCGTTATAAGTGTGTCGAAGATATGAGCAGAAGAAAAAGAAGCCAAACGACTTGACGGCCCACTTGTTGAATGAAATCGCTCCTGCTAGCCTGCAACCACCTACAGATGTACACCACATTCCCAACGGCCTTTATCATTTACAAAATTGTCTCGTTGAATACAGTAACAACTCTTCGAAGCTCAAAGAACGCAAATGACGTCTATGCATGTCTCATGGACGTGAAGGAAGGGAATACAAAGCACTATACGAATGCAGTAGATTTTAGCGTACAAATGGCAAAAAGAATTTATTAGAACCTTTCAGGAGGAAAAAAAGGGAAAAAAACAAATTCCTCGACTAGAAACAAATACGAGACGATACCCTGAAGAAGAATGAAGATTCAGAAATACAGGGTGTCCGGGCAAGAGGTATACACAAACAAATCTACGTAATGAAAAAACTCGACATTTTATGTTTTTAGATAACGCGTAATCGATAGAGGCACTCTCCAAGATGTGACCCTCATAATTTCATGAGCAGCGCTGAATCGCATGAAGCATGCGCGCCAGGGGCAGAACGCGCCTGCCTCGACATGTTGGCGAACTATGTAGTTCCACAGCTGCGTGCTGACGTCATTCTCCAGGAGGATGGTGCCTCCCCCCACTATCACGTGGATGTTGCCACATTTCTACACGAGACGTTGCCTGAGCGCTGTATCGAATTGGGGGTCAATGTTACCTGACCCCATCGGTCTTCCGATCTGACTCCGCTGGATTTCTGCGCATGGGGGATGTATCAGGAGCATTGTTTACAGAACAAACATTCGAGATCTAGTAGATGTGAGACAATGGATCTACGCCACAGCAGAGGCCATAACACGTCTCATGCTTCTGAACATGTGGTGAGAAGTAGAGAACCGTGTCGATATCTGTCGACCTACAAACGATGCCCACATTCTACTGTACCGACGTGCAGGAAAAGTTTTTGAGCTCCTGTGTACGATGTTGCACAAGGTAAGTTATAAACCTTAATAGGTACTGACATATAAACAAATGTGTGTGTCTAGCCCGGACACCTCGCACATTTTTTCTCTTTTAATCCCCATTTTATGGAAAGCGGGGTGTCACCGCCAGACACCACACTTGCTAGGTGGTAACCTTTAAATCGACTGCGGACCGTTAGTATACGTCGGACCCGCGTGTCGCCACTATCAGTGATTGCAGACCGAGCGCCGCCACACGGCAGGCCTAGTCTAGAGAGACTCCCTAGCACTCGCCCCAGTTGTACAGCCGACTTTGCTAGCGATGGTTCACTGTTTACAGACGCTCTCATTTGCCGAGACGACAGTTTAGCATAGCCTTCAGCTACGTCATTTGCTACGACCTAGCAAGGCGCCATATTCAGTTACTATATGTCTTCTGAACGAGTAAGATTGTGAATCATGTACCGTCAAGAGCGACGTTCCCCATTAATGGATTAAAGTTAAGTATCAAACTAAGTATGTCCGATTTCTGAACTCTCATTCCTTGTCATGTTCCAGACCTCACGTCAGTATAGCCCTTCCCTCCTCACGCCAGCCTGCGTGAGCTAAAACGCGTACATTTCGGCCTCCTCTAGTAACACGGTGTTGGCTCTTCAGCCAACACTACAGAAAGAACTTTTATGAAACTTCCTGACAGATTAAAACTGCGTGTTGCAGTGAGACTAGGACTCGGGACCTTTGCCTGTCGCGTGCAAGTGCTCTACCACCTTTTTCTTTTGGGCCTCCATACTCCACTTGCAGCCTGTCCTTACGCTCGCCAAAATTTCCCTCCTTGCCCTGGCTTCTCTTTAGAAACTTCTCTTCAAAAGTATTCGGTTTTCGTTTAAGCCCAGAAGAAAATTTTCTTTCTTGAAATTATGATTTCTTCTTGTTAAATAGAGAAAGTAAATCGTTCCTCTCAGTGATTCTGAAAGGATAGTAATTTTTCTCTGAATAGTGGAAAATGTAATGAATATGTTTTTGTATGTGAAGTCTTTCATCTTTATTTAGGAAGAATTTAAAATCTTTCTTCAGCTTATAATTTAAAATTTAGAATAGAACATAAAACTTCCTCCTTATAAAATGGGATACAGATTAAAAGTAAAAATTTATTTCTGACCATCAATTCTTCGTGAGGATACCATTCTGTACTTGCTTCAAAACATTTGATTTCTTGTTTTTTTCTTTTGAAATGTTTTCATAAATTCTTTTTGCCCTTTATATGCAATCATCAAACCATGATGTCCATAGCAATTTTTTTCGTTTCCAAGTTCAAGAAACACTTCACATCGTAACTCTTTGTAACTCTTTGTAAGAAACATGAACTTTTTTGCAGTTTTTGGTGCATGTTAGGTGATGGTGCTGAGTCACAGGTACAGCCAATAATCTTCTTTCCTCTTATTTTCTTCCTTCAAGACATAATGCAACGTGTGTCATTTCACCCAGTTTAAAACATTCCGTTTCGTTGTAGTAAATGGCACTGTGTTTGGAGTAAGAAAATCTGCAGCGGTGAAATTGTATGATATTCTGTTGACGATGGCCAACTTCTGTTTAACTATATGCCAAATGTCTTTTACACTTTCACACTGAAACCAGTGTTCTTCAGTGTCATAAAGCGTGCATGATGCGGACGTAGGTGAATTTGCGAGATGTATGTCACGGAGTCCGGAATTAGTTAGTACTTTTCGGTTGACAGCTTTATACCATGTTGCTTTCACCTCGCAAGGTAAGTTCCAATTATGGATTTTTTCCCAAATAGGAGGCCAGCCATTGTTGGGATAGTTCTTTTCAGAGACATTCCATTCCCTCGTGTCCATAAGTCACGTGTAAACGTACGTTACTTTCATCACTTCCTGTTAAGTGAGGCTCGAAGAGTTGTAACTGTATTCAACGAGAAAGTTTTGTAAATGGAAAAAGCCGTTGAAAATATGGTGTACATCTGTAAGTGGTTGCAGGCTGGCAGGAGAAATTTCATGCAGCAAGTGGGCCGTCAAGCTGTTTGGTGACGTTTTTCACTGCTCATACGTTTGACACACTTACAACGCTTGTAACTTGTAACTGACGTCACTGAGGTTCAGTCCTCTATTCCTTGTTGGGAGTAATAGTGTCGAACTTCACTTTGAAAATACTGCCTTCGCTCACAAAGTTTCCTATCGCCGATATAATTATTTTGTTGTTTCTGAGGGTATCCGCAAGGCTTGCGCAAGATAGTTTAGTTTAGACGTTAAATATATATATTTTCCAGGGTAGTTTTCTGTATCTCGTCGACTTGTCTCAGAATGTTTGCTTCTACAGACGTTCGTATGTCTGTAAGTAGCTTTTGTAATTAACAGCAATGGATGTTGCTTCTAAATTCAATATCCAAACATTTCAATTTGGGTATATGTAGAGGTCTTTCTCCGCTACCAGTAGCGGTAATTTAAAAAAATAAATAATAAAAAATAAAGAAAACAAAAAAGCTTTACATATTTCTTGAGACAGTCACGGTCGAAAAATAGTCAAAATGGCTTCAAATTCAATTTGGGTACTTCCATCAGTTGTTCGTGATTCTGCACGCGTATCCCTCTGCCTATGTTCATGATGCATGACTTCCTTTTGTTGAGCTTGGCACGAGACAGAAGCTCATATGTGTGTGCAGTCTGAAGAGCTTGGGGTACCTCATATTTATTTGTGACCAGGACGCCCACATTGTGTAAACGTTGCATACTATTTTGTAGCCATTTATGCAGGACGTCTCAAACCTTTTGGGTCAAATTTAAAAAGTTGATAGTAGGCCGACAGCCGTTTATGCTGTGGTAGCGAAACAATGCTCACAATTGCATATTTGTTGTGATATCGACGTACACAGCGTACACCGCATCTAAGTTCTAGGGGACTTATGACCACAGCAGTTGAGTCCCATAGTGCTCAGAGCCATTTGAACCATTGATTCCCTATCTCAATAAAATTGGTTGTGCGCTCGCTATCACCTTTTCCAGTTTGACCCAAATGATTCCGGACATCCTGTATGCAATCCTTCTGGTTGTTGCGTGAGTTTCGAGAGGGTAGGTACTATTGCAACTGTGGATAGGGCCATTGAGATGGGGCTACCTTGTCGTAAGGATGTATTCATGTCAATCTCCTTACTTAGCTGTCCTTTAATCATTATTCGTGCTGTGCTGCTTTTTAATATTTGTGGAGTAATTCGCATGATTCGTGTTGGAAATGCCATTGCTTCCATAATTTTGAAAAGATATTGACGATCTACTCCATCAAATTACTTCTCTAAGTCTGATGACACTAATTCACATTTTATGCTGCAGACTACTGCAGTTGATATCCGATCCCTGTATTCGCATCTATTCTGATGGTTGTTTCTGTCTTTGTCTACTCATGTTTGGTAGGGACTGGTGATGGAATTCATTATCATTTTCATTTGTCTTGCTAAAACGTGGGCCATAAGCTTGTAATCGCTGTTGCGCAGTGTGAGCGGGCGTAGCTTTTCATTTCCTTTGCTTAGTGGGTCTTTTAGGAATTTGCACAATTATTCCTTCAGGTCATTCTTTAGAGACGTTGTCATTTCCGTTTATGAGCTCGTTCAACGTGCGTAGCAACTTGGTTTTCATCTGCGATCTGAACACCTGGTAGAATTCTACGGAAACTCCATCAGGTCCTGGGGATTTACTTTTAGGACTCTGTGCTATTGCTTTCAGCTCGTGCTCCTATATATCAGCCGTGAGATTTGTCGTGTCCTCTGCGCTAATTTGCGTTATATGTTCCTAAAGAAATCTTGTCATGCGTTGCTGTCTTTAGATCTGTAGGACATTAGTTCTGAGATACACTTTTGAACAGCGCCCTTCATTTCATACTGTTTTGTAAAACCTGTTCCATCATTTAACTTGTCTTTTGAAAATATTTTTCTGTTTTCTCTCTTACTCTCACATATCACGTGGTACATGACGCTTTCATCCCCCTCTATAGTATTCTTCCCTCTCACCTGCATTTTAAAACATTCTGCCTGCTGGCGTTTCACAGCTAAAATTTTTTGCTTTCATTTACCGAATCCTTGTGTAATTCTCTGTTATCCGCGCGTCCACGGTGTATAAATCTCTTAGACAGTTATAATAAAACTCAATCTTTTTTGTGCCAAAAACTTTTCTGTCATGAGTATTCAGTCAGCGTTTTTCTTATCTTCGGCTCTGCACGCTGCAGCCATTATAGAAATGTATAACGGAATGCTTTCGCATTCTTTCCATATGTTGGTAAACGCCACTCGACATCCCTGATATTGTTGATGTGAAATGTTTACTTTCCATAAGCCCCCAGCTCAGTAAGTCCCTTGCTTCTTTTTTTTTTTTTTTTTTTTTTTTTTTTTTTTTTTTTTTAGAAATGCTGGTGGGCCATGGGCCACTTCAGACTGGAGGACATGGTTCTTTGAAATCGCTGAAACACAAATCCTGTCCAGCTTGCTTGTGGAATGACTGGTGCAGTAAGTGAAAAAAATGACTCTGGGCACTATGGGACTTAACTTCTGAGGTCATTAGTCCCCTAGAACTTAGAAGTACTTAAACCTAACTAACATAAGGACATCACACACATCAATGCCCGAGACAGGATTCGAACCTGCGACCGTAGCGGTCGCGCGGTTCCAGACTGAAGCGCCTAGGACCGCTCGGCCACTCGGGCCGGCAAAGCGCTCCATCTTACGCCGGCATATACAACACAGTTAAGCCATATGCACACTACATATAAGTCGTATATACGACGCGATAAGATACTTTGACAGTACAAAATAATGGTGTCGTTGCAATCGTTAGTTGAGTGGCACCAAATCTGGAAACTGGTAAAATTCGTTGGCAGTCAAATACGAAAACAGGCAGATTTGATGGGATACGCCAAAATGCAGATGTCCTGGCCAAAAAGAGCTGAGCTCTTTGCGCGAATGTGTGTATATCTGCCTATTGTGCCTGCAGAAAAAGATGGATGTAACGTAACTGATTAGCTACATGATGTCCAGCGTAGGTCTTCACACAAACATCACTAGAGCAAGAGCTAATTACAGTGTGACAACGTAGCCTGCACTCAAAAATATCTGAATTATTTGTCAGTCATGCGCTGTTGCTCCAAGCCAATGGCTGTAGGGCTCTACTACTCTTAGACAGTTTGCCCTCAATGCTAGGTCTGTGCTCTGCAGTGAGAGCATAAGTGTGGGGATATCGAGATCGAAACCACTGCTACGTGGAAATATGCCTTGCACTGCCCTATGTGCCCATCTGCGTTACATTTCTGCAAGTCAATGGCTGTAGGGCTCTACTACTCTTAGGCAGTTTGCCCTCAATGCTAGGTCTGTGCTCTGCAGTGAGAGCATAAGTGTGGGGATATCGAGATCGAAACCACTGCTATGTGGAAATATGCCTTGCACTGCCCTATGTGCCCATCTGCGTTACATTTCTGCAAGTCACTGCCTGGTCCTACACTCATGCATCCCTACTGTGTCGGTGACAAAAAAGTATTGACTATTATAGGACTTGTTGAGATGGTGAGAGACGAAATTATTTACATAGGAAAGATAGCACTGCCAGAATAAGATTTCTTGTAGATATTAGAGTAAAAATAATTTGTTTCTCCTGCTTTAATATAGCATTTTTGTCGTATTTGTTGCAATCAGTCCACTTTATCAAAGCTATATGCAGACAGAACATAGTTATAATAATAATCACGATTGGCTGGATGGTTTGTTGGTACACCAGTACTTAAGATACAGAGCAGTGTTAAACACAGCAAAGCACCTATTCCGTAAGATTTTCGTTAGCTGACACCACATTAGACACGGTTTGTTAGTGTTTAACACTTACACATTCCAGCACAGGGTCAAACACTGATAAGTACGCTCACTCCTGGGCTTGTAATTAGACAATTAAATTCATTACATATTTTTACTCTAAAGTTGGGAGGCCATCCACGTTAAACAGTCAGTCTCATCTGTCATATTGTTATACATAATCGCATTGCTATTGTGAGACAGTGACATCTATGTGTACACCCACATGTACAAACTGACTCAATCGGAAAGTCTTCTACGTTGAATTATGTCACACTTGCCACACCAAAATATAAGCGTAAAAAATTGGTAGAAATAGCTGTGTAAGGAGTAATGCTGTCTTTGCTGTTGTGACGCATTGATATTGTACACCTTGCGTATCGCTGGTTTCTGGAACATTCAGAGCCGAAAGTGCCCTTTCTCTGAGGCAGCATTATCTTGCTGCATAATGACAATAATGCCACAGCGCTACTGGTCACACGTCGTCTGGGCGCGTGCAAGAAGTGTCGGTGTTGGGCTCCCACACAGAGAAGTCATGCGCAGCCCTGTCAAAGATAAGGTGAAAGAAGAATCTGGTAGAAAGTGAAATCAAAAGTTGAAACTGTTAAATCGGTTTGTAGAAGAAAAGTATTCTAGTACATCAGTTATTTCGTGGAAAGACGCGCGGAATTAAGAGATGTGTGGGTAATACAGAGTCGTGTTTGAGAATAAGTAATTTTCGTTGACAACATATTGATAGTGAAACGTAAATGAAAAGGCTTCTGAACTCAGTGATTACCCGTTTAATTAATATCGAAACGCAGTGTAACAATGGTCATTTGAGTGTGAATGTGAACCAAACATAACTTAAAGTAGGCTGGATGAGCGGCTTTCTCAGGGAAGTGTGTTAGTTGCTAAAGGGACAATAAAACAAACTAATTTGACTTGTACTGTTATAACTTAAAAGTGACATTTAACTGAATAATTTTAATACCGGTATCTGAAAAGTATAAGAGACACTTTTCCGTATTAAGCACATGGTCTGGTTTATTTTGTTTCGAAGCATGTTGTCTATATAAAGCTCCCATACTAGATAGCCGCAAAATTAATCAAACACAGGGGTGGAAAATTGTTGCCCTTCAGGTTGAGTTAGACAAGGCCAGGGGAGATCTTGACAGGTTAAGTAGGGAGAAGGATAAAGAGAAGTGGGAAGTGGCAACAGGCAACAGGAGGAACAGGCCTAGAACTTTGTCTGACAGCTTCGTAGTGAATGTGGAAAATAGATTTGACCTCTTGCTTCAGTTAGAAGCTGGTGAGCCTCAAGCAGTTGCAGGTGTAGACAGGGCACAACAAACTTTCAGCAGCCAATTTAAAAGTAAGAAGCTGGGAAATCAGTAAAGAGAAAGAAAGTGTTGTTGTTAGGTAGTTCACATGGAAGAAGTGTTGGCCAACTTTTGCAATATGAACGAGGATCAGAATACCAGGTCAGATTTTTTTTTTAAACTAGTGCTGGTCTGGAGCAGGTGACAGAGGATTTAGGATCACTTTGCAAAAATTTCATAAGGAAGACACCGTGGTTATAGTGGATGGGCCAGGTAACGGTACTGACAGAGATCCTGGGTACAGTATAGAGTTTGACCTGGCAAAGATTACATATGCATCGAAGCATACTAATGTTGAGTTTGTATTTGTTCTTGGGTACCATGACCGACCTCTTTTGAACTCTTCTGTCAAGAGAGTTAATTTGGACTTGGAACGGCTGCTTATGTCAGGTGCAGGGTCACACACTGCTGTGGTTCCTGTTGATTCTCTCAATACGTGGGATTATACTAGGCATGGCCTTCACCTCAACAGGAAAGGGAAGGGTAAACTTGCTGGTAAAATAGCTGGAAAGTTAAAGGGGAAGCACTGTCATGAGTGATAAAATATCAGTGGTTATAGGGTTCAGAAAAGACCCTTTTTTAAGGGTAGGGAGGACAGAAAGAAACCAATTTTTTAAGAGAGGTTAGGATTGAGACAAACCTTCAGATTGAGAAAGAAACCAAAAAAACGTAATTCTAGCTTATTACATTAGCATAAACAGCTGTTGGTTAAGAATTTTCAACAATCAGCAGAAATTTGAACTCTACCCAATTTTAACTCAGTCATTGTGAAATGTCAGCTGTCTTTATTGCATCAAATTTTCGAAGACTAAGAAATAAAAGTAATGAATTAATTATCTGCATAGATGAATTAGAGTCCTCAAACCTAGCTGACATAATCTGCCTCTCTGAACATCATGTGACCACTGGTATAGAAGTTTTATGTGTAACATGATTTAGGTTAGCATCTCACTTTTGTAGATCAGAAATGGAGGAAGGAGAAGTTGCCACATTCATCAGGAACTGTAATAAATTTAAGAACATAGACATTCATAAATTTTGCCTAGAACAGCATATGGAAGCATGTGCAACAGAAAACGAATTTCACAAAAAATCCTTCATAATATTAAGTGTATATCGAGCACCTGCAGGTAACTTCAATCTGTTCATAAACCACCTTGGAACTGTACTGGCCCATTGAACAACCAAAAACAAAGAAATAGTGGTTGCTGGTGACTTCAATGTAGAGTTCCTTAAAGACTCTCCCAATAAGAACCTATTTGAGTTAGGAACACTATCATTCAACTTAATTCCCACTGTAAAGTTCTCCACTAGAGCAGCCAATTGCTCACAAACAGTCATTGATAATATCTTTACGTAAAAGTCCAATGAACAAAATCATATTACAAAACCAATAGTCAGTGGCCTCTCAGACCATGACATGCAGTTCCTTCTGGTAAAAGTTAATACTGAACAGGATATAAAATCTGTTAACTCTGAGCTCAAGAGGGTAATCAACAAGCCAAAAATTGATTATTTTAGGACACTCCTCAGAGGCATTCACTGGAGTGATTTTTACAGTGCTCATGGCATGAATGAAAAATATAACACTTTTGTAAATAAAGTGCTTACCTTTTTTGAACACTATTTTCCGCCAAAACTAACCAAGGTTAGAGTAAATTCTACAGAGAAGCCATGGATTACTCAAGGAATAGGAGTATCTCGTAAAACAAAAAGAAAACTGTATAAGTCAATCCGAAACAGTTCTGATGTTGATGCTATAGCACATTACAAGAAATACTACAAAATATTAAAGACTGTAATACGGACATCAAAGCAAATATATCACAAGGAAAAGATAGTCGTATCAGATAACAAAATAAAGACAATATGGGATATAGTGAAGGAGGCGATCAGTAGAAACAGACATGAAGAGGGACAAATAGCATTAGGAGTAAATGATTGGTGACACATGGGTATAGTGTTGCAGAACTTTTTAACAAACATTTTACAACTGTTATTAAAAATATGAGATTGTGAGGTTCTGTATATGCTGCTATGGAATACCTCAGACTAGACATTTCAAGTAACTTCCATTATATGAATTTGGCCCTCACTACCCCAGCAGAAGTAACGTCCATTATAAAATCTTTAAAATAAAAATCATCTAGTGGGTATGATGAAATATTAACGAATTTAATTAAAGAATGTGATTCTGAGTTAAGTAACATATTAAGCTATCTGTTTAACCAGTCGTTTATCAGTGTAATATTTCCTCAATGGTTGAAATATGCTGAAGTTAAGCCACTGCTTAAGAAGGGAGATAAAGGAATAGCATCACATTTCCGTCCATTTTCACTTTTGCAAGCATTCTCAAAAACTTTAGAAAAGGTAATGTGCAATCGGCTTTACAACCATCTTATCACAAACAACATACTGTCAAAGTCGCAGTTCGGATTTAGGGTTCTGATATTGAGAAGGCTATCTACACTTGCAGCGAAAATTCATTAGACAAAAAATTTCAGGCAACTGGTATATTTTGTGGTCTGTCAAAGGCATCTGACTGCATAAATCACAACATCCTTTTAAGCAAATTAGAATATTATGGTGTAACAGGAAATGCTGCAAAATGGTTCAAATCTTATATCTCTGGCAGGAAACAAAGGGTGTTATTAGGAAAGAGACATGTATTAAGCTATCAGGCATCATCCAACTGGGAACTAATTACATGTGCGGTCCCACAAGGTTCCATGTTAGGACCCTTAATTTTTCTTGTGTGTATCAATGACCTTTCATCAGTAACATTACCAGATGCCAAGTTTGCTTTGTTTGTCAATTATACAAACACTGTAATAAATAGCAAATCAAGTGTAGTCTTAGAAAGATCAGCTAGTAAAATATTTGTGGACATTCATCACTGGTTCCTAGCCAATTCTTTGTCACTAAACTTTGAAAAAACACACACTACATGCAGTTCAGAACTTGTAAGGGGTGTCCCACGAGTATATGCCAAACATACGATGACAAGCAGACAGAAGAGGTGGACAGTGTTAAATTCTTGGGATTACAGCCTGATAATAAATTCAACTGGGAGAAGCACACCACAGAGCTGCTGAAACGTCTTAACAAATCTCTATTTGCTATGCGAATTGTGTCAAACATAGGGTGTATAAAAATGAAAAAGCTGCCATACTATGGTTACTTTCATTCCATAATATCATATGGGATTATTGTTTGGGTTAATTCATCAAGCCAAGCTGAAGTTTCCTGGGCACAAAAACGTGCAGTATGAGTTATATGTGGTGTGAACTCAAGAACATCCTGCAGAAGCCATCAGGCCACCACAGAGCCGCCGTCTACGTGGCGAGAAACCCGAGTTCGAGCCATATTCAACAGATCGCAGTCTATCGGAGACAGAAGAAGAAGTGGACATCACGATGACAGCAACTGTATGCCACCACATGAGACATCCTTTCGGGTTCTCTGGTTCCATGGCCAAGATCCAAACAAGTGGCTGAAGGTATATGAGTGTACAGCCAAATTTAACAAATGGGATGACAACGTGTGTTTGACTAACGTATTTTTCTACTTGGAGGGCGCTGCCAAGCAATGGTATGAGAACAACGAGGAGAAGTTCACAAGCTGGGAAGTATTCCAGGCGGAACTGCGCAAGTATTTCGGCGACACACAACGACAGAAGTGCAAGGTTGATGATAAATTAAAGTGCAGGGCACAGCGTGTACGAGAAACGACAGAATCCTACATTCAAGACGTCTTGGAGCTGTGTAAAATAGTGGATCCTAGAATGAAGGGGGAAGATAAGGCTGCACATCTTACGAAAGGAGTTGCTGAGGACATGTATCAAGCCCTACTCCTGAAGGAGGTTTCGACAGCAGACGACTTCATAAAATGTTGCCAGTATATCGAGATAATGCATCAAAAAAGAATTACACGCAAGAAGTTTGAATGGCTTCCAAATGTCTTATCTATGTCTGTGATGGAGGGAGAAACTTATTTCAGAAGCGTTCTTCGTCAGATAGTGAGAGAGGAAGTTCAGAAGGCACTTGGATTGCACGGCGAGCAAAAAACCGAGACGCTTCAAGAGGTCATATGGGAGGAAGTGGAACAGACATTGAATCCAGTCTCTCGTTAGTCATTTCGCTTTAACATGGTAAAAAATGGAGATCCAGGAGAAGTTACGTTCCTACAATGTCGCATGAGTAACCTGTTTGGGCACCAAGGAAGACTGACGTCTGGAGAACCCAGGATAACCAACCAGCATGTTTCCACTGCGGACGACCGTTACACGTGGTGCGTTATTGTCGAGAAAGGCGGCGGATATTTGATGACGCCCGCGCCAGAAGACAGCAGACCGATCTTAGCTGACGCCAACTACGGGACGACGAAGATGAACAAGAAGATGTGGGTGCAGGACGACATAGGTCACCAACGCTGCAAGCTAGCTGCTGGAGAGGACGCTCCCCAACACGCCGATCAAGGTCTCCATCGGCGTTTAGAAGTTCCAGCAGATCACCTAGCCGCCGCAACCTGGAAAGCTAAAGGGTGCGACCTTCCTTGGAGGTGAAGCCACTGAAGAGAAAAATCCTCCGCCGTTGATCACTACAAAAATGATAGGAAACTACGTCGATATCCTCAGTTCAAGCTCTTGTGAACTCTGGAGCAACATATTCAGTGATTTCGGAGAAGTACCGTCGCCAGTTGCAGAAAACCATATTCGTGAACAACAAAACATCCCTGCTGAAGGTGGCTAATGGGAAATATGTAACACCTACAGGAAGATGTGTCATTCGTGTGGGTATAAGTGGCCATACACAGCCCTTAGAATTCATCGTCTTACAAGAGTGTAGTCATGACGTCATTCTCGGATGGGACTTTTTGAAAGCCTCTCAGGCAATTATCGACTGTGGTCGCTCGAAGATTATGCTAGACGAGATGAGATACTGTGGACAGGAAGATGCGCATCCGAGTGTGCGGAGACTATGTGCGCTGGATGAAGTGATTATTCCTGCAGTCAGCGCTAGAAAGGTAGCTGTCATGTGTAATGCCATGCATCAACCCATGGATCTTGTAGTCGAATGTGTGAGAAGCATACCAGTGAAGAATAACTTGGTCATCCCAGCCTCTGTCGTCTCGTTTACGAACGGATTCGGTGAATTGTGGATAGTTAACTGTTGCCAAGAACCTCAGATCCTTCCAAGACGCATGTGCGTAGCAACCGCTTGGCCGTTAATTGCAGAACGGCTGAGCGCCATAGAAACCACCCATGCCGAGTCTGTGGGCGAAATTAGCCCTACCACTACGAGACAAGATCTTCTAGCCCCACTATCACCAGATCTCACTAAGGAACAACAGAAGAAGCTACTTGCCATTCATCAAGAGTTCTCTGAATGCTTCAATCCACAGGTGAAGAACAAATTAGACAACTCGACGGTGAAGCACCGGATTAGCACTTGAGACCATCAGCCAATAAGCCAGAGAGCATACCGTGTGTCAGGAACGGAACGTCGAATAATTCGCGTCGAGGTAGAGTAAATGATGAAGAATGACACCATTCAGCCTTCGCAGAGCCCATGGTCGTCACCAGTGGTTCTCGTCAGGAAGAAGGATGGCAGTTGGCGTTTTTGTGTTGATTACTGGAAGCTTAATAAGATAACTAAAAAGGACGTTTGCCCTCTTCCACTAATTGACGATACACTAGATTATCTGAAGGGGGCTAAGTTTTTCTCAACCATGGACATGTACTCGGGATACTGGCAAATCGAAGTAGATGATGCTGATCGAGAGAAACCTGCATTCATCACCTCTGAGGGCCTGTATGAGTTTAAGGTAATGCCGTTTGGTTTGTATAAGGTACCAGCAACTTTTGAATGGGTAATGGATAATCTTCTAAGTCACCTGAAGTGGGCGATATGTCTTTGTTATTTATATGACATTATAGTGTTCTCAGAGACATTTGATGAACACATAAAAAAGACTGAGGGCCGTTCTAAAGTGTCTCCAACAAGGCGGACTGAAACTTAATCCAAGAAAGTGTCTCTTTGCAGCAAAACAAATCAAAATACTTGGACACCTTGTGTCAAACGAATGTGTGCGATCGGACCCAGAAAAGGTGAGATCTATAACGGAATTTCCTATTCCTAAAAGTATTAGAGATGTTAGAAGCTTCCTCGGATTATGTTCTTGTTACCGTCGTTTTATCAAAGACTTTTGTATCAAAGCCAGGCCACTCCAAGAGTTGTTAAAAGCTGATGCTAAATTTATCTGGGGTGGTGCTCAACAAGATTCTTTCGATGTGGTGCGAAAAGCTCTGACGACTGACCCTGTACTTGGTCTGTATGATGAGAGAGCACCTACAGAATTACATACGGATGCCAGTGGGTATGGGATTGGTGCTGTTCTGGTGCAAATTGCGGATAGAAAAGAGAACGTTATAGCCTATGCTGCTAGTACACTTACAAAAGCCGAGTGAAACTACTCAACTAGAAAGAAAATGTCTTGCTGTGATCTGGGCCATGTGCAGGTTTCGACAGTATCTCTATGGAAGGCCATTCACAGTTGTTACAGACCATCATTCACTTTGTTGGTTGACAGATCTTGAGGATCCAACGGGACGACTCGCCAGGTGGTTACTACGTCTTCATGAGTATGACATTACCACAGTGTGCGAAAGTGGAAGAAAACACCAAATTTCCGACTGTCTCTGAAGAAACACTGTGCAAGACCATCAAGGCTTTGATGAAGATAGTGACTGCCTCGCTGCACTCCAGGATCTCTCTGCTGAGCAGAAGAAGGACGCCAAGATATCTCAAATTATGCTTGCCTTAAATCGGTCATAGGGTGTGAAAGGACAGTTTAAGATATTTAATGGATTACTTTCCAAGGAAAAAAAAATGGTTCAAATGGCTCTGAGCACTATGGGACTTAACATCTGAGGTCAACAGTCCCCTAGGACTTAGAACAACTTAAACCTAACTAACCTAAGGACGTCACACACATCCATGCCCGAGGCAGGATTTGAACCTGCGACCGTAGCGGTCACGCGGTTCCAGACTGAAGCGATTAGGACCGCACGGTCACACCGGCCGGTATGTTCTACATCTTGGACGACCTCCTCACTACGGATCAATTGGAATGAAAGTAAATCTAATCTAATCTGAAAAGACATTTAATATCCAGAGAGGATCCCTAAATATAGCGAAGCGTGAATGGACGACTGCTCTTCAGTGAAGAGTAGCGATTCGGAATGCAATATTGACAATTATCTGTAAACAGGGTTACGAGTATAATCGTGGAGAGCGTAATAAGAGTTCGTCAACATCGACAGGAAGTGTGTGAATCGGAAATCTACGGCATCTTGAATTGCAGTGGTTCGAAACAAGAACAGGAATAATCAAAATATCCACGGATGTACTGCCGGTCTACAGTGTCCAACGGGCACAATATTTCGTCGATCATACATGTCGCCATCATCAGGTGAACTGACGGACTGAGCTCATGTGAACGTGCCAGTACGGAGATCCGTACGCTATGGCTGCTCAGGGGGAACTGGGTTCGGTCGCGGCAGCCGTCGATTTAAATACCCTCCGCCCGCGGTGCACTCCCTCCGCCGTCCGCGCCCCGCGCCAAGGTCGCGCGGTGGAACAGATTGCGACGGCGTCTGAGATGACGTCGGTGTGATGGCTCTGTCCGCCGTGGTCGTCACAACTATACGAATTTCGATGGCCTCTCTAACAACGCTGTCCCAGTATCTCGACGTCTGTACCAGAATCCTCGTGCGTTCGTACTCCATAGCGTGATTTTCCGACAAACAATGTTCAGCGACCGCCGACTTGCTCGGATACATCAGTCGAGTGTGCCTCTGGTGTTCACGGCATCTATTATCGACGGTACGCATCGTCTGACCAATATATGACTTGCCACATTGACACGGAATCTGGTACACGCCGGCCTTCCTCAAACCGAGGTCATCTTTGGCGCTCCCCACCAGTGCACGAGTTTTATTCGGAGGACAAAACACACTTCCGACCCGGTGTTTCAACAAAATGCGGGCGATTTTCCCCGAGAGTGCGCCTGTATATGGAATAAACGCAGTGCCTACCTCCTCCCTCGTGATTTCATCCATCTCCACAGGTTGTGCTGTAGTGGTTGGGCGGAGAGCACGTTGAATCTGCCACTCTGAGTACAGATTTTTTCGAAATACAGTTCTCAGATGTTCCAATTCCTGGGGTAGACTCTCTGCGTCAGAGATAGTGCGCGTCCTATGTACTAGAGTTTTAAGTACCCCATTCCTCTGTGAAGGGTAGTGGCAGCTGTCTGCGTGCAAATACAGATCAGTGTGCGTTGTCTTCCGATACGCCACATGACCAAGGGTGCCGTCAGCCCTTCTCTTGACCAAGACGTCAAGGAAAGGTAATTTACCCTCCGTTTCAGTCTCCATAGTGAATTTGATGTTGGGGTGTATGGAGTATGGTGTATGAGTATGGAGTACACCCGTGGATATTTTGATTATCAAATACGACAGGAGAAACTCAAGAATCACAAGAAGAGAAATGTTACACCGTCTTGGATTACTGTGGTCTGAGACAAAAACCACAACTAAAGGGAACGGCACAGCTGGCAGCATGGTACCGAAACACTGCAACCGTCAGTCGCAGTAATAAATGTAAGGGTTGCGGTAATGTCAGTTGTGGGTAGTTTACAATTGCTGTTGTAGTGTAAAAATGTCAGAAAAGGAACAAGTAGCAGCAGATAGTGTTGTTCTTGGAACTCAGCTTAGTCAAGAGGAACTGAATAGGAACATAATGATGCTTCTCAATGCAACCAGGGCAAGTGAAAAGAAAATCGCAAAAGAAAACAGAAAAACTACGAATAAATAGAGCAGGAATCTAGGAAGGAAGTAAAATAATTTAGGAAAAACGAAGGGAAATTCGTGGAAGAGATTATCAGAAGTAAGTTAAAAATAAAGAGAAGAAAGTAGTGAAGATATTTAAGAAGAATCGAGAGAAAATGGCGAAGATATTTGAAGAGAGACAAGAAGAGAGACGCACAGACGTATGTTAAGACATGAAAAATACACCTTTTCTTACTGGATGTACGTCACCTGTGGAGTCAGATTTAGGAACAACTTCAGATACCGACTTCTTAATAGCTCTGAACTTAATATGTCAAGCAGAATGCTAGATACTGCAATACTAGATAACGAAACCGCTAGTACTTGCACAGATGGGGATAGTACTCAATCGGATGCTAACATTATTCGTACGGATTCAAATCCATTATCTGTGGATAAGAAATGTGCTTTGAAACGGAATATTGAAGCTGAGCATATGAAGATTATTGTCACAGAAAAGTTGGAGGAAACTGTTATGAAAAAAACAAAGATTCAAAAGAGAAACTTAAGATTTCGCTAGAGCGTTACGAGAAAACTGAAGTGATGTAGTTTAGAAAGCAAGAAGAAGAAAGTTTGTCATACAAAGAGATTGACACGATGTTACTTGAATAAACACATATCTAAAAGCAAGAAATATGAGAGTTTAAATTTTATTTGCAGTTGTCAAAACGTGCACAGATACCATGAAATGTAAGCAGAATTTGTGGAAAAGGAATCACGAAGAAATAGATATTTTGAACTACGGTATTTAGATAACAACAGTGTGCGCAGGGTGACGCAACAGCTAAAGCGCCTAGCTTGTGGTCTTCTATCTAACACAGTCACTGAAACGGTGAAGCAGTTTCAAAAATGGTTCAAATGGCTCTGAGCACTATGGGACTTAACTGCTGTGGTCATCAGTCCCCTAGAACTTAGAACTACTTGAACCTAACCAACCTAGGGACATCACACACATCCATGCCCGAGGCAGGATTCGAGCTTGCGACCGTAGCGGTCACGCGGTTCCAGACTGTAGCGCCTAGAACCGCACGGCCACTCCGGCCGGCGGTGAAGCAGGCACAGCGAAACTCCGCACATAGCAGAACATACAAGTAACGACAGGCGTCAAGAGGAAACGCAAGCAAAAGGAATAAGAGAAAATGCAGTCCGTTCAAATGGCTCTAAGCACTATGGGACTTAACATTTGAGGTCATCAGTCCCGTAGACTTAGAACTACTTAAACCTACCTAACCTAAGGACATCACACACATCCATGCCCGCGGCAGGATTCGAACCTGCTGCGAGGTGCCGGGGCAAGCAGTGTATTTAACACTAAATTCTTCTAGAACCTACATATGTAAATGATGCTCTAAGCCCCCCCCCCCATTCTAACTCCGACTTTTGCTGTTGCACATGGATAAAAAAATATACGCGAACTGACTGTAATCAACCCTGCAAGTGGAGTAGAAAAGAGTTTGGCACCTGCAATAATTTAATTTGATAAATAACTTAAATAAAGGAAGGTTTCATTAACGTAGTGAGAAATGATGGGTTGCTCTACCGATTAACAGAATGAAAGTATTGTCCAAAATAACAATATGATTTATTAAGACTAAACACAAAATAATAAACAAAAACACAGGAAACATTTATAATACATCAAATTGGCTCAAATTGGATACTCAAACAAACGCTGTGAAGGTGAAGTTGTCCCTAAACTAGATTGTGAGGTTTATGACGAAGTGGTATGTGGAGCCAATTCCTTGCCACTCAAATCTTAAGAGAGACACACAGCTAACACAACATTAATTGCTGCTACTCAAGACAGAACAAAGTTAGAAAACGACGAACAGGCGCGCTCTGCTGAGCTCTTATTATCACCTAGGAAAATCCCTATCTGCCGGTGCTGTGGACATACATTACCAAACTGTCTTCTTAACTGCCAGAACACGATCTGGTGTACCGGAGGCGATGGCTGGTTGCTTCGACGTCCTCGACCGAAAGGCGAGAGCCGACCCATACAAGAGCACCCGTACAGCTCGAACACACAACATTCCCGCCTCCACGACAGTGGCCGTGGTTAAACGTTCCAATCAGCAACTCGAAAACCGGCGGAAAATTCCACTCTATTGCCGGAGCACTACCATTCCACCAATGGAGATTCTTGGCGCCAATTTCTGCGCTGATTTTGCTACGTCACGAAGCTATGCCCTGAGAAAGCCAATCACAGTTACTATTTTGCAGAAAGCGCGGGAATTTTCCCGCCACAACTGCCTGGGTACACAAGTCATTCCCACGCCTCGCTAGTAGCCCGCCAGAAAGTGTTTTCGCTAAGTTTCTGCGAAGTAACGGAACCTCTAGCCCAGCCGCTACTTCAGGCCCCTGCGGGCGTGTCTCTTGACAATGTCGGCGTCTGGAAAGCATTCACTCGACTGCCTCACACCCGTTGGCTTAACCCTCTCGAGATCAGCTGATCCCGCCTGTCACCGGACCACCTGGGTGACGAGAGACGCTGCGTGGGAAGTCCGCGTGTGAAGGAATAGCAACTTTTCACCGCATGCAATTAGAGACGAAAATCGTAAGATAGAAATATGAGAGGGGGCTCATGCCACCTCTCACTGCGACCTGCCGCCGGGGCGATGTGGCCGAGTGGTTCTAGGCGCTTCAGTCTGGAACCGCGCGACCGCTACGGTCGCAGGTTCGAATCCTGCCTCGGGCATGGATGTGTGTGATGTCCTTACGTTAGATAGGTCTAATGGTTCAAATTGCTCTGAGCACTATGGGACTTAACTGCTGCGGACATCAGTCCCCTATAACTTAGAACTACTTACACCTAACTAACCTAAGGACATCACACACATTCATGCCCGAGGTAGGATTCGAACCTGCGACCGTATCGATCGCACAGTTCCAGACTGTAGCGCCTAGAACCGATCGGCCACTCCGGCCGGCGGTTAGTTAGGTTTAAGTAGCTCTAAGTCCTAGGGGAGTGATGACCTGAGATGTTAAGTCCCATAGTGCTCAGAGCCATTTGAACCATTTAGTCAATTACGGCTCACTGACGTACGGAAAACATCATAGAAAGAAGTGGAATGAGAGGAGAGCGATCAGTCAAAGTGAAATGAGACTGCGCGAGGTGGCGTGAAGCAGAATGAGTAGAGCTGAAATGACGTACCCTCGGTTGATTGGTTACAAGAACGTAAATATTATGCAACTGAAGAAGAGAGGAAAGAAGAGGGAGAAGAGATCAGCAACTATGCATTGTGGATGTTGCATGCTTGCAAGTTGCTTGAGTGGTACTTCCAAATAAAAGGACTGTCGAATATTTATGAACAGTTTGTTAGTAATTCTGCACTGTTTGTGTTATAATACCGTATATGTGTTAGGCTAGCAGTACTGTAGACTGTCGTTATAATGAATAGTGAGGTTTCTTTTCTCTTGGTATTCTGTAAATGCAACACTTACAAAATGCGAGTGTCACGCGCACAGTGTGTTTTTACTTTTTGTTGGGTGTAAGGTCACTGAGCCAATTATTTACGCGTCTAATGAGTTCCGGGGACGACAGCGGAGTGGGCTATGATGTAACGCATTTCCATCTGGCCACGTTCGCTGCTAAGGGCCGGCGCCGATACCTTGAGACGCCACCGGCTGTTACGCAACATCCCGTCCGCCCTAGTCTCCGCCGGCAACCGACTGCCCTCTGCTCAGCAGGCGACCAAACAACGTCCGCTGTCTGTGCTTTGAGGCGAGAAACAGCGACTTCCGGCTGCGCTGCTAGTTGATACCAAGAATCAACAACGTCCGCTGTCTGCGCTGTGAGGCGAGAAACGACGACTTCCGGATACGCTGCTAGTTGATACCAAGAATCGGCACTTGCCGCGCCCGCCTGGTATTTTCCGCGGAAACATCAAAATCAGCTTCTATGTTCCACTGTCACTGATTGTGTGCATTGGTGAAAGTGTTGTGGCAAAGTAAAATCCCAAATACCCATGTGTTTGTTAGTCTCTTGTTTCAGGGAAATGTCACCCAATACGTATTAGTTGTATTTCTCAATGTTTTTCGTCTTATTTTTACATACTGAGATTCATTGGAAGAATCCTAAAGAAATGCAATCCGAAAACAAAGGAAGTAGGTTACAGTACGCTTGTTCGCCCACTGTTTGACTACTGCTCAGCATTGTGGAATCCGTACCAGATAGGGTTGATAGAAGGGATAGAGAAGATCCAACTGAGAGCAGCGCGCTTCGTTACAGGATCATTTAGTAATCGCGAAAGCATTACGGAGATGACAGATAAACTCCAGTGGAAGACTCTACAAGAGAGACGCTCAGTAGCTCGGTACGGGCTTTTGTTGAAGTTTCGAGAACATACCTTCACCGAGGAGTCAAGCAGTATATTGCTCCCTCCTACGTATATCTCGCGAAGAGACCATGAGGATAAAATCAGAGAGATTAGAGCCCACACAGAGGCATACCGACAATCCTTCTTTCCACGAAGAATACGAGACTGGAACAGAGGGGAGAGAACCGATAGAGGTACTCAGGGTACTCTCCGCCACACACCGTCAGGTGGCTTGCCGAGTATGGATGTAGATGTAGATGTAGATGTACTGTATGCTTGTTTGGCTGTTACTGACATAACGCAGTAAACGGTGGGTGGAGCGTCCTGTACTTAACCCATAGCCCCATGTACCCTAAAGCCGCCGGCACGCGGACCGTGCATCCGAACGTTGAGCGTTGAGCCAGCCGAGTTTCTGACGTCATCGCGTGGAGTCTTTCCGAACGTGCAGACCAATATGGAGCATGTCAGATATTCTGAGCGTGCGTCTGAGCGTTGACCAATGAGATGGCACAACGCCACCTACGTCACGTTCAGTACAGAGTTGTGAGGCGCCATAGTGGCATTCATTTCGAGCCTATACATATATATGAAATTGAGAATCATTGGAAAACCCGTTGTTAACTGTGTGATTCGTTCCAATAAAATAATGAGAAACATCATATTCGTAGCAAAATAATTATTGTAACTTGCGTATTATGAGAGTATGCTATTTGAAGGCAGTGACACACTGAAGATTCACCCAAAACGCATTGTTCTTGGTACAATTTGTTATAATTAAATTTCAATTAGTAACATATCTACGATTAAGGTTTTTAGCAAGTGGTAACATGCTATGATCGAATGCAAGTAGCGTTCGTTCACGTCTTGACACTTCCAAATTTTTTTCCTAACACTCACATTTTTATTAGGTTCTGATAGTTTATTATTAGTATAAATGGTTCAAATGGCTTTGAGCACTACGGGACTTAACATCTGAGGTCATCAGTCCCCTAGAACTTAAAACTACTTAAACCTAACTAACCTAAGGACATCACACACACCCATGCCCGAGGCAGGATTCGAACCTGCGACCGTAGCGTTCGCGCGGTTCCAGACTGAAGCGCCTAGAACCGTTCGACCACTTCGGCCGGCTACTATAAGTATATACTATAATATTTGATGGTATGTAAATATAAGTTCACCTTTTTTTTGACGGGTGACTGTCCGATTGGCTTAATCTACAGGACAGCTTGCGCTACTTGTATAAAGATATTTTACTCCTTTCTCTTTTACGCTTCGTAATTCACATGTTGCAAAGATTCTGCTACTTGATAGAAACAGTGATCAAGTAAGACTGACCTTAGGGTTTTACTACAATGTGGGAAGGATGAAATAATGTTTATCTTAGGCAGAGAAGTATTCCAAATTTGTACCGCACTGTCTGTAATGAAACTTTTATAAGCCTTTGTCCTTATTGATTCGACATGGTACTTTCCTTTTCGTGGACGATGGAGGAAATGTGCGTTTGAATAGAGCTAATGTGAGAATTTTAGCCGGCCGAAGTGGCCGAGCGGTTCTAGGCGCTGCAGTCAGGAACTGTGAGACCGCTACGGTCGCAGGTTCGAATCCTGCCTCGGGCATGGATGTGTGTGATGTCCTTAGGTTAGTTAGGTTTAACTAGTTCTAAGCTCTAGGGGACTAATGACCTCAGAAGTGGAGTCCCATAGTGCTCAGAGCCATTTGAACCATTTTTGAGAATTTTAAACTGTGTGATTTACAAACTAGAAACATCCTGCAACTGCCTCTGGAGTGCGTTCTGATAGCGTATACCACATTTGGGCCCTTGTAGCGTATGCAGAAGTCGCATCATTTCCGAGCGTTCATCAGCACGTTGAACTTCACGCTCAACGGTGACGTTCCACAGCACGACCCGTGTGCCGACGGCTTAAGCAGCAATTGACGTTCTTGCAAACAAGATACCTGCTCCGTTCACCGTCACCATCTGCTATCATGGATATAACTTATTAATTTTGATCTTATTTTACATATCTTATTCTCATGGTCCTTACGTGCAATGTATGTTGGCGAGAGTAGAATCGATCGCCCGTCATCTTGAAATGCAGGTTCTCTAAATTTTCTCAAGAGTGTTTATCGAGAAGAACGTCGCCTTCCCTCCAGGGATTCCTATGTGAGTTCCCGAAGCATCTCCATAACACAACACGAGTTGTTCGAACCTACCAGTGGCCAATACATCAGCGCGCCTCTGATTTGTTTTGATGTCTTCCTTCAATCCGACCTGGTACGGATCCCAAACACTCGACCAGAACTCAAGAACAGGTCGCTCCAGTGTTCTATGTGCCGTTTCCTTTACATATGAACCACACTTCCTTAAAATTCGACCATTCGCCTTCCCTACTGCGGTTCTCATATGCTCGTTCCATTTCATATCGCATTGCAACGTTACGCCCAGATATTTAAACGACTTGCCTGTGTCAATCAGGACACTAGTAATACCGTATCCGGACATTACAAGTTTGTTCTTCCATTTCATTCTCACTAACTTACATTTTTCCACATTTAGAGCTACCCTTGTCTCCGATGAACATTCGCCATCCACGACAACGTACTGGATCCTATTACTTAAGAACTCTTCGAGTGACTCACATATATATCAACTTATTCCATATACCCGTACTTCTTTAACAGCCTGTAATCGGGCAACGTGTCAAACGCCTTCCGGAAATCTAGGAATTGGCTTCTACCTGTCGCTCTTCATCCATAGTTAGCAATATATCATGTGACAAAAGGACAAGCTGAGTTTCACACGAGCGATTCTTTCTAAAACCATGCTGATTCGTGGACATAAGCTTCTCAGTCTTAAAAACGTTTATTATATTCGAACTAGAGCCAGATATTTTGGAGAGCGAAATCCAGTGGGCCCGTGAAAATATGGCTGATAACAAAACTAGTGGACATGATGAAATACCAGTAGAATTGTTTAAAGTCACTGGAAAGGATGCAGTGAAAGTGCTGCACTCAGTAAGTCAAAAAATATGGATCACGCAGCAGTGGCCAGAAGACTGGAAAAGATCAGTATTCATCCCCATTCCAAAGCAGAGAAGTTATAAGGAATGCTCAGATTATCGAACAATCGCACTTATCTCACATGCTAGCAAAGTCATGTTGAAAATCTTACAAAATAGACTTCGCCAATATCTAGATCGAGAGCTACGAGAAGAACAAGCTGGATTTAGGAAAGGAAGAGGAACTAGAGATCAAATTGCTAACATTCGGTGGATTATGGAAAAAGCAAGAGAATTCCAGAGAGATGTGTACCTCAGCTTTATTGACTACGCCAAAGCGTTTGACTGCGTCGATCGCAACAAATTATGGAACGTACTGAAAAACATGGGTGTACCAGATCACCTCATTCATCTGATACGGAGTTTATACCTTGACCAAGGAGCCACGGTGAGAACTATGTATGGAACAACGAAATGGATAAAGATTCAGAAAGGGGTCCGGCAAGTCTGCATACTGTCACCGTACTTATTCAATCTGTATACAGCACGTGTTATGAGGAACGCGAGGCTAGATGAAGGAGAAACAGGAATTAAAATAGCTGGAATAAATGTAAACAACCTCAGGTACGCGGATGATACGATCCTGTTGGCAGAAAGTGAAGAAGAATTGAGAACACTCTTGCTGAAGGTGAAAGACGAAAGTGAAAAGGCCGGTCTTAGGCTGAATGTGAAGAAAATGAAAATTATGGCAACTATACCTACCAATTCGTGGGATATAGCAGGAGAAACCATGGAGGTAGTGATCATATTCAGTTATCTCGGTTCCCAGATCTCTGCTGATGGCGACTGCAGCCATGAAATCCGGACACGCCTGTTGCTCGGTAGACAGGCGATGTTAAACCTTGACAAGGTTCTAAGGTCCAGAGATATAACACTAGCAACAAAGATCCGTATTGTAAGGGCTATGGTATTTCCAGTTGTGATGTATGGATGTGAGACCTGGACCATTAGAAAGGCTGAACGGCGAAGAATTGACTCCTTCGAATTGTGGTGTTGGAGGAAACTTCTTAGAGTTCCATGGACTGCAAAGAGAACCAACAGATCAATATTGGAGCAAATAAAACCAGATTTCTCCCTGGAAGTTCTAATGTTAAAACAAAAGCTGACCTACTTTGGACGTACAATGCGAAGGCATGCCTCGCTGGAAAAAAAAACCATTAATGCTGGTAAGATCGAAGGAACTAGAAGAAGAGGACGCCAGAGGATGAGATGGACCGATGGCATCACAGAAGCAATGTGTTCCAACCTGGAAAGTCTACGGGAGAAAGTGCAAGACAGAAAAAAGTGGCGTGAATGGTTCATGGGGTCACGAAGAGTCGAAACCGACTAAACGAATAGAGAGAGAGAGAGAGAGAGAGAGATATTCTAACCGAGAACATGTTAAAGGATTCTACAGCAAACCGAAGCTATGGATATTGATCTGTGAAATGAAACGTCGTGTGGCTAGAATTTCCTGTCGGGTAGACCAGTCGCCTGGTGCCAAGTATTTTTAGTTGACACCACTGCTACGGGGACTTGTGTGTCGATGTGGATGATATGATGATGAAGACAACATAACACGCAGTCCCCGAGCGGAGAAAATCTCCGACACGGCTGGGAATCGAACCCGAGCCCCTAGCATGGCGTTCTGCCGCACTGACGTTTTTTTTCGTGATTGTTCGTTGTATTTGATCGTAGCGGACGTCACATGACATCCGTTGAAGTTCGTTGCTGTTCCCTACACTCGGTTTTTTTTGTTACAGAAAGCAGCCAGCTCTCTGACCGAAGACGCTGAGCTACCGTGCCCGCACCAGTCAGCTATCGAGGTGGATTGTTGGTCTGTAGTTGTAATGGTCCGTTCTTCTATCCTTGTTATATACTGGAGTCATCTGTGTTTTTTACCAGCCACTTGGGACTTTGTGCTGGGCGAGAGATTCACGATAAATGCAGGCTAGGTAAGGGGCTAATGCCGTAGAGTGCTATTTGTTAAACCGAACTGGGGTTCCATCCGGAACTGGTGATTTATTTACTTCCAAATCTTTCACTTGTTTCTCTACGGCAGGGATGCTTATTACTATGTCGTCCGTACTGGAATGTATCCGATGGTTAAATGACGGTATGCGTGGCGTCACCGCCAGACACCACACTTGCTAGGTGGTAGCCTTTAAATCGGCGGCGGTCCGTTAGTATACGTCGGACCGCGTATCGCAACTATCAGTGATTGCAGACCGAGCGCCGCCACACGGCAGGTCTAGTCTAGAGAGACTCCCTAGCACTCGCCCCAGTTGTACAGCCGACTTTGCTAGCGATGGTTCACTGTCTACATACGCTCTCAGCCTTCAGCTACGTCATTTGCTACGACCTAGCAAGGCGCCATATTCAGTTACTATAGTTACTTCAAGAATGTATTCTGAACAGATAATATTGTGAATCATGTACCGTCAAGAGCGATGTTCATCATTAATGGATTAAAGTTAAGTATCAAACTAATTATGTCCGCTTTCTGAAAGGTGCCGCAATAGATTAAAATAGAGCTCACCAGCGTGTTTTTAGATAATAGGGACATGCCACCTCTCGTATTTTTATGGCTCAACCTTGCAGTTCTTCTCTCTCTTTCTAAATTTAAAGACGGAGTATGGCCCGAAGGTTTTCTATAATCAGTCAGTATGTAACACTTATCGTAGCCTAGACGTTTATATGAAAACTATATCTATTGCTTGAATCGGAAAGACTTCAATACACACACAAAGTGAAGAATAATAGTTCGTAGTTCGTTTTTGAGAAGGCCCTGCATCACAGTCCACATAAACTACGAAGAATTTGCGACATATGTGCAGAATCAGGTAGCATTTTAGTGTGATTGTTGTTCGGACATATGTATATGTAAACACTGGGCTGCTTTACCATCCACACAGTCAAACATGGGCTACCATCATATCTTCCCATGATAATTATATCTCACATCTCTTAATCCAGTCTGGTAAGTATCCTAGCCTCACGAAGAATTCCTACATTTTTTACACATTACATACCACGAAAATCCAAATGTGTTATACAGGTAATAAATAATTGTAGACTGAATCTGACATGACAGGTAATCACGTGTACTTTTAGGGTTGCGTATTGACATTAGCGTAGCGTGGTGTAACTGTAGCGCATTTACACATATAATGTTACGTGTTGTGGCGCTGGGGCGTTAAGCTAACACATCGACAAGCGATGTTATGGTCTTGTGACCGGCTTGTAAGCTCTCAATATGAATTACGTCAAGTCTGCTTGACACACTGATTTCTTTAGGTATCTATATCTCCGCCAACAAGACAGTCAGGTCTCCAGAGATACACAGCTATTTTTTGCGTTCCTCTTACTAGATTTTGTCCTTATTCTTACACTGACAAAGAAAATCGCTTGGAAGGTGGTGTTTTTGCCAGCTATATTAACCACAAATAGCCATAAGTTGGACTAACAGTCGGAAAATGTTGGAATCGAGACCGTTTACTGAGTTAAGGGATAATTATTTAATAAGGAAATCGAGACACTATTGTATCACGTTTTGTAGCACATGGCTGATCTATTTCGTGTGTTAAGCTTCGATTTTTAAGTACAATATTTACCCTGCATATACGATAGCAACTTAACAACCGTTTTTCTAGAATTTAAAAGCTGTGGAATAACAGATTCTAATGATGGGTAACACCAAGTTGACATCACGTGTCACAAAGCCCACAGTCGAAAAGCCCACTACACCAACGACTGGCGACCTACAGAGCAGGTTGCGGGAACAGACAGCTGACACGGAGGTCGCTGGGATCACCATGGCTTCGCTGGAGCAGCAACCGAGCTGGCGAATCAAGTCACGCTGACAGTCGCTTCCGACCTAGAAGGGGCAGAGTTAGTATTGTGTGCCAGGGTTTGGCCAGCGGCGACTCCAGTACCCACCAACTGCCCAAGGTCAACATCCTCCAGAATGTCAACACCCAACAAATGGTTGCCGACAGTTCCGTCCCACTCAACCGGAGGATGTATGATGCCATAGCACAATCGGAGGGGTCAGTCAACGAACGTGATCTCTCGTCGTGTGGTGATACTGATCACGGCAGGGATTATGGTCCTTTTTAAGAACCTTACCATCAGGCCTACCAAAGCAGATAGGGCGAGTCGTCTGGGGGCAAGGTACTCCACATTTTCCACCAGAGGGAGTCGCAGTCGTCAAGGCGATAAATGTGGCATCAGTTCAGACCATCCTCCAGACAGCGTCGTTCGCGGCGCCGCGTGCAGACCGTAATGCTGTTGTGGATTCCTGGCAAAAGGACACATGGATTTTTTTTCTGTCAAGTGTCCATGAATGAAGATAACACGAGCGTACAACTGAAGTGTGTAGAATGAGTATGTATGGAGTGTGGGACATGGAGTCGACATCAAGAGTTGCATCCATAGATACGTTACAGACGAATTATGGTCATAGCAGAAAGGAAAAAAATAGCATTTGGTGAACGTTAAGAGCAAGGAGAGTGTTTCAATTGGAAAAACTATACGACATCAAATGACTCAGATTCGCGGAGAATAAATTAAATATATGTTACTGTAATTTTGTAAGAGGTTTTCAAGTGTTCGTCAGGTGGTGTACTTTTTTTAACCTAGTTAGCTTTATAATTTTCTTTTCGATCTAGCTTCTTATCAACAGATTTGTCTTTAAGAGTTTCAGATAAAGCATTCCTTTCGTTGACGTATTGTTATTTTGTAACATGACTTTAAATGTACCGTTTGGTCTATTTTTCCAGTTTTTATTTAAGAGGAATTTGTCTTCAGATCTTCGACGTTCTTCAACAGCTTTAATAAAGTGTTATCTTCGTCATGTTCTGGGTTAACCATCAAGGATAACATGCATCACCTGAACTGTGGCCTGTTGTGGTGGATTGGGCGCCAGAGGACTTCGTTCAAAAATGGCTCTGAGCACTATGGGACTTAACATCTGAAATCATCAGTCCCCGAGAACTTAGAACTACTTAAACCTAACTAACCTAAGGACACCACACACATCCATGCCCGAGGCAGGATTCGAACCTGCGACCGTAGGGGTCGCGCGGTTCCAGACTGAAGCGCCTAGAACCGCTCGGCCACACCGGCCGGCTGAGGACTTCGTAACTGTTAGGAAAAGTGAGAGACAAGGATCGTGGACGATATGAAACTGTCTTTCTACTGTAATTTCTTAGTTTTATTTAGCGTATATGCTAATGGGTCATGTAAATAATTTCTGGAGAGAACGACTGTGGGAAATTAGAAAGAAGGGCTGTTTGTTTCGATGATTTTCATGTAAAGATGTTCTCTGGCAGTTGTAAGTTTGAATATATCTTTATATATATATATATATATATATATGCATGAACAATTATGGCGGTTGCTTTTGAAATAATGAACAGTTTACTTACTTTTTCCATCTGACTTGGTTTATTTAACTACTCCTTATAACTATAATTGGTTGAAGACTGCGTAATATGTAGTATTTTTTTTTTTTTTTTTACTAGCTCTTAGGAAGGTCTGGAAGTGTCTAAAGGCATCACAAAGGCTAGGTTAAACCATATCTCTCCTAATGTAAAGAAGATAGACATGTTTTTCATAGAATATAAATAATTTAACCACATTGCTACATTAACCCCTATTTATCAACGTGTGAAGAAGATCGAAACATTAATTTAAGAATGTAAACACTGAGGGTAGATTAAACTTCACTTGTCACATTTATGGAGAATAGAAATGTTTATAAAATCCTATTCGCTATTAATTTACATCGCCACCTCCTTTTAACAGTTAGTCTTTTTACCTGTAAGTGCCTTTAGGTCCCATATGCTGTCATTTCAAGGCCGGCCGCAGTGGCCGTGCGGTTCTACGCGCTACAGTCCGGAACCGCGGGACTGCTACGGTGGCAGGTTCGAATCCTGCCTCGGGCATGGATGTGTGTGATGTCCTTAGGTTAGTTAGGTTTAAGTAGTTCTAAGTTGTAGGGGACTGATGACCTAAGATGTTAAGTCCCATAGTGCTCAGAGCCATTTTGTCATTTCAATTTCAGCGTCCGCTGTAATTTTTGTGTGTGATAGACTAAGTTCATGTATAATTGCCTGTCTTCCTACATTGACTTCCCTAGTATTCGATAGTCCTTACGAATGGAAGCTGGGTCTTCGCTTCTGTCTGACTGACGTATGATTACTTTTTAAAATGATTACCTCTGCCTTATCCCTACGACTTATCTTAGAAGCTAGATTAAGGAAAGGCAAACCTACGTTTCTAGCATTTGTAGACTTAGAGAAAGCTTTTGACAATGTTGACAGGAATACTCTCTTTCAAATTCTGAAGGTGGCAGGGGCAAAATACAGGGAGCGAAAGGCTATTTAAAATTTGTACAGAAACCAGATAGCAGTTATAAGAGTCGAGGGACACGAAAGGGAAGCAGTGGTTGGGAAGGGAGTGAGACAGGGTTGTAGCCTATCCCCGATGTTATTCAGTCTGTATATTGAGCAAGCAGTGAAGGAAACAAAAGAAAAATTTGGAGTATGTATTAAAATCCATGGAGAAGAAATAAAATCTTTGCGGTTCGCCGATGATATTATAATTCTGTCAGAGACAGCAAAGAACTTGGAAGAGCAGTTGAACGGAATGGGCAGTGTCTTGAAAGGAGGATATAAGATGAACATCAACTAAAGCAAAACGAGGATAATAGAGTGTAGTCGAATTAAGTCGGGTGATGCTGAGGGAATCAGATTAGGAAATGAGACACTTAAAGTAGTAAAGGAGTTATGCTATTTGGGGAGCAAAATAAGTTCGGTAAACCTCAGACTTTCCATTTCTTCTCCCTGAACTTTAATCAGGGAAAGTCTACAACGTGTCACTGTTAAAGTGTTTCACCTAAATAATGTTAATCGTCTCGACAGCCTTCAATACCAATATTCCTAACATCGATTACTCTAAATATTTGGGTCTCCAGCCTCACTATAAAAGGTTCATCCTGTAGGGCATAGGTTGTTGTTGTTGTGGTCTTCAGTCCTGAGACTGGTTTGATGCAGCTCTCAATGCTACTCTATCCTGTGCAAGCTTCTTCATCTCCCAGTACCTACTGTAACCCACATCTTTCTGAATCTGTTTCGTGTATTCATCTCTTGGTCTCCCTCTACGATTTTTACCCTCCACGCTGCCCTCCAATACCAAATTGGTGGTCCCTTGGTGCCTCAGAATATATCCCACCAACCGATCCTTTCTCCAAATCAAGTTGTGCCGCAAATTTCTCTTCTCCCCAATTCTATTCAATACCTCTTCATTAGTTATGTGATCTACCCATCTAATCTTCAGCCTTCTTCTGTAGCACCACATTTGGAAAGCTTCTATTCGCTGCTTGTCTAAACTGTTTATCGTCCACGTTTCACTTCCATACAAATACTTTCAGAAACGACTTCCTGACACTTAAATCTATACTCGGTGTTAACAAATTTCTCTTCTTGAGAAACGCTTTCCTTGCCATTGCCAGTCTACATTTTATATCCTCTCTACTTCTACCATCATCAGTTATTTTGATCCCCAAATAGCAAAACTCACTTACAACTTTAAGCGTCTCATTTCCTAACTAATTCCCTAACATCACCCGATTTAAGTCGACTATATTCCATTATCCTTGTTTTTTTTGTTTTTTGTTTTATTGTTGATGTTCATCTTATATCCTCCTTTCAAGACACTGCCCATTCCATTCAGCTGCTCGTCCAGGCCCTTTGTTGTCTGTGACAGAATTACAATGTCCTCGGCGAACCTCAAAGTTTTTATTTCTTCTCCATGGATTTTAATTCCTACTCCGAATTTTTCTTTTGTTTCCTTTACTGCTTGTTCAGTATACAGATCGAATAACATCTGGGATAGACTACAATCCTGTCTCACTCCCTTCCCAACCACTGCTTCCCTTTCATGCCTCTCGACTCTCATAACTGTCATCTGGTTCTTGTACAAATTGTAAATAGCCTTTCGCTGCCTATATTTTACTCCTGCCTCCTTCGGAATTTGAAAGAGAGTATCGTGAATATTGGGGAGTGAGTCTGCCGCCATCTTAGTTGCTGAACTCGTTACCGTCAAGCCAGAGGTGTACGGATAACTCACGATACATATCCGGTAGCATCTGAAGAACATGCACTCGACTTCCGCGATCGCGGTTGTAGGGACGCTTGTGATTGTTGACAGGAATCAACCATCCTGTTTCCATATTAATTTATAGGTGTCGCATGAACGATTGTATCCACCTTTTTAATTTGTAATCTCTACACCTTCATCTACATATATACTCTTCAAACCTCTGTGAAATACATGACAGAGCGTACGTCCTATTGCGCCTGTTATTAGGGCCTTTTACCCGTTCTATTCACGTAGTGAGCGAGGGAAGAATTACTGTTTAAATGTCTCCGTGTGTGCTGTAATTAATCTAATCTTGTCGTCACGGTCCTTACGGAAGCGATACATAGGATTTGGTTCTCTATTCCTAGAGTGACCATTTATATTCGGTCCTTGAAATTTTGTAAGTAGTCTTTGTCGGAGTAGTTTACTTCTAGTACTGCCCTTCTCTGCATACATTCAAATTCTCCTATTTGGTAGGGGTCCCACGCACTTGAGCAATATTCTATGATGGGATGCAAGAGTGATTTGTAATGAATCTCCTTTGCAGACTAATTGCGTTTCCCCTTGAGCAATATTCTAGGATGGGGTGCAAGAGTGATTTGTAATTAATCTCCTTTGCAGACTAATTGCGTTTCCCCTATATTATAGCAATATAACAAAGTCTACCATTTACTTTGGGCAACGGCCTTACCGCAGTGGATACACCGGTTCTCGTGAGATCACCGAAGTTAAGCGCTGTCGGGCGTGGTCGGTACTTGGATGGGTGACCATCCAGGCCCCTATGCGCTGTTGCCATTTTTCGGGGTGCACTCAGCCTCGTGATGCCAATTGAGGAGCTACTCGACCGAATAGTAGCGGCTTCGGTCAAGAGTATCATCATAACGACTGGGAGAGCGGTGTGCTGACCCCACGCCCTTCGTATCCGCATCCTCCACTGAGGATGACAAGGCGGTCGGATGGTCCCGGTAGGCCACTCGTGGCCTGAAGACGGAGTGCTTTTACCATCTACTTTACCCACGACTGAACCTAAGTGATCATTCCATTTCATATCCTTACAAAGTTTAACACCAGGGTTGAGTCGACCAATTGCCACCAATACTGTAGTCACAGGGTACTACGCTTTTTCGTTTTGTAAAATCCACATTTGTCCATTTCTGAATATTTAAAGCAAATCACCAGTCTTTACACCACTTTGATATCATATCAAGATCTGACTGAATATTTATGCAGCTTGTAATGTAGGAAATTACTACGAGTTGTCATTTTGCATTTGACAGTGTAGCTTGCCACGGAGCCGGGAGGAGGGCAGATTTCGGTTCTCTCGCAAAGCTGAATCTGGCTACTGCGCCTGGCGATCGGTGCACTTGATAACGCTGCGTGCATTACGATACACATACTCTCTGTGAATTTGAAAAGTACTAAAATGTTAATCGATCTTCTTCGTACTTAATATATTAAATTCTATGAATAACACAACGACACTGTTAAAATTTCAAATCAATATCATCAGTGCTTTCGGAGATACAAATTTCTACATGAAACACACAATAACCGTGCTGACATTGTCAAATTGAGTTAGGCACTGTAAGGTATCTATGGTATCAACTGAAACTATAACTAAGAGGATAGGTTCATATTATCTAATTTAATTTGTGACGTAATTAAAAATACTTTGGATAATTATTATTTCATCGTGTTTTTGTTGTGTGTGTGCGTTTCGGAGAGACTGAGAGAGTGAATGGAGGACATATGTAGACTAAGAATGTGGTATTGTATTATAACTATGTAAACGTAAGCGTGAGAAAGGCGAATTTATTATGTACGTCAGAGTGAGCTTGATTTTGTGAAAGGCAGCCAGAAGGGGCGTTGAGTCTTACATTTATCAGTAATTTATTTTTTGGAAAGGATCGTATTTTTCATTAAATTTTATTTATTTTCATAATTAGAGATTTCTAGCGTAATTTACGTGTGGTAAACTGATTAGCTGACATTAAAAATCCCGTGAGTACAAGGTTATTACAAATGATTGAAGCGATTTCATAAATTCACTGTAGCTCCATTCATTGACATATTGTCACGACACACTACAGATACGTAGAAAAACTCATAAAGTTTTGTTCGGCTGAAGCCGCACTTAAGGCTTCTGCCGCCAGAGCGCTCGAGAGCGCAGTGAGACAAAATGGCGACAGGAGCCGAGAAAGAGTATGTCGTGCTTGAAATGCACTCACATCAGTCAGTCATAGCAGTGCAACGACACTTCAGGACGAAGTTCAACAAAGATCCACCAACTGCTAACTCCATTCGGCGATGGTATGCGCAGTTTAAAGCTTCTGGATGCCTCTGTAAGGCTAAATCAACGGGTCGGCCTGCATTGAGCGAAGAAACGGTTGAACGCGTGCGGGCAAGTTTCACGCGTAGCCCGCGGAAGTCGACGAATAAAGCAAACAGGGAGCTAAACGTACCACAGCCGACGGTTTGGAAAATCTTACGGAAAAGGCTAAAGCAGAAGCCTTACCGTTTACAATTGCTACAAGCCCTGACACCCGATGACAAAGTCAAACGCTTTGAATTTTCGGCGCGGTAGCAACAGCTCATGGAAGAGGATGCGTTCAGTGCGAAACTTGTTTTCAGTGATGAACTAACATTTTTTCTTAATGGTGAAGTGAACAGACACAATGTGCGAATCTGGGCGGTAGAGAATCCTCACGCATTCGTGCAGCAAATTCGCAATTCACCAAAGGTTAACGTGTTTTGTGCAATCTCATGGTTTAACGTTTACGGCCCCTTATTCTTCTGCGAAAAAAACGTTACGGGACACGTGTATCTGGACATGCTGGAAAATTGGCTCATGCCACAACTGGAGACCGACAGCGCCGACTTCATCTTTCAACAGGATGGTGCTCCACCGCACTTCCATCATGATGTTCGGCATTTCTTAAACAGGAGATTGGAAAACCGATGGATCGGTCGTGGTGGAGATCATGATCAACAATTCATGTCATGGCCTCCACGCTCTCCCGACTTAACCCCATGCGATTTCTTTCTGTAGGGTTATGTGAAAGATTCAGTGTTTAAACTTCCTCTACCAAGAAACGTGCCAGAACTGCGAGCTCGCATCAACGATGCTTTCGAACTCATTGATGGGGACATGCTGCGCCGAGTGTGGGAGGAACTTGATTATCGGCTTGATGTCTGACGAATCACTAAAGGGGCACATATCGAACATTTGTGAATGCCTAAAAAAACTTTTTGAGTTTTTATATGTGTGCGCAAAGCATTGTGAAAATATCTCAAATAATAAAGTTATTGTAGAGCTGTGAAATCGCTTCAATCATTTGTAATAACCCTGTACAGAAGTGCTCGAATGATCTGATTGGCTGCTTAACGTACTAGCAAATAGGAACTCAGCATTTGCCGCATGTTGAGTAGGGCTTTGTGCCTCTGATCTATGAGCCGATACAGTCGCTCGAGAGCCGTCAGTATTGAGTATTTTGTGAAAGTTTGAGCTTTGTGAGTGATCTATTTTAGGAGATTTAGCGTGTGCGGCGTGTTTCGTGCAAATTACGAGACAATTTGGCAAGCACTTCTATACAAGAAGACTACTGAACGATTGCCTACGTTAACTCGCAAGAAGTCGTGGGTCAGTGACTGTTTGGGAAGTTTAACATATGCATAATTAACGACGGCATATTAAATACGGACTTGATAGCCATTTTCGTTGTTTTAGAGACAATAAACCAACTAAAAGGAAATTTTAGAAATTTTTTCTAACGAGTCATACAAGAATCCCAAACACTTAATAGTTTAACTAACTTCCAGCTACTTGCCATGGACTGGAGTTATGTGGCCTTTGCGTAGTAGGTATTTCATCTAATTTTTGCCAACGCTGCTTTTGTCGGCTGAACTAGTATCTACCAACGCAGAGTGAAGGGGCAGACAACCTGAAGCCTATCCAGGTAGGTGGACAGATTGTTTAAAGATTAGTGAGAGAGCAAACTGCCCAGCCGCGAGCTCCTTTCAGATAGTACTTCATTATAGATAACTGTACCATTTGCAAAACAGTTTGCAGTTGCTATTAATATTATCCATAAGCTGATTATACAGGGCCGGTCGTTGTGGCTGAGCGGTTCTAGGCGTTTCAGTCCGGAACCACGCTGCTGCTACGGTCGCAGGTTCGAATCCTGCCTCGGCCATGGGTGTGTGTGATGTCCTTAGGTTAGTTAGGTTTAAGTAGTTCTAAGTCTAGGGGACTGATGACCTCAGATGTTAAGTCCCATAGTGCTCAGAGCCATTTGAACCATTTGATTATACAGGAACACCAAGGGTCCAAACACAGTTTCCCTGGGCACACCTGAAGTTACTTCTGTATATGTAGATGACTCTCCACTGAAGATAATTTGAGCTGCGTCCTCTCTACCACGAAATCCTGCATCCAGTCACAAATTTTGCTTGCTACCCCATACGATCGTACTTGTGATAACAAGCTAAGATGAGGTACTGAGTCAAATCCTTTTTGGAAATCACGAAATATTGCATCTACCCGACTGCCTTGATCGAAAGGTTCCAGTATGTCATATTAGAAAAGTACGAGTTGGGTTTCACATGATCGATGTTTCATAAACCATGCTGGTTGGCATGGAGGTCATTCTGTCAAGGATACTGGACGGATATTTGTGGATCACTTCTATCACCATTCTTGTAAACGGATATGATCTGTATTTTCTTGCTATTACTGGGTACAGTTTATTGTTCGAGGGGTCTACGATAGATTATAGCTAAAGGTGGTGCTAACTCAGCCGCAAACACAGTTCAGAATCTGACAGGGATTTCTTCATGCGCTGGATCTTTGTTCAATCTTAACGGATTAATTTGTTCTACAGCACCACAGACACGTTTACTTCACTCGTCTTTCCAGTGGTACGAGGATTAAATTGAGGCAGTTCTCCTGGATTTTCCTTTGTAAAGGAACATTTGAAAGCAGAGTTAAGTATTTGTGCTTTTTGCTTTGCTATCCTCAATTTCAGTTCCGGACTCCTTTGCAAGTTCCTTGACACTAAATTTGCTGCCACAAACAGCCTTTACAGGCGACCAGAATTTCCTTGGGTTTTTCGAACGATCATTAGACAAAATTCTACTACTGTAATCATTGAATGCTTCAGACATTGCTCTCTTGACAACCAAACGCGTTTTTTTTTTTTTTTAGCATCTCTCTATCTTTAGACCTATGCTCTGTTTTACACCTATTATGCGCTTGTCATTGTTTCTTTAGAAGTTTCATTAGAGTGACTGTATACCATGGAGGGTCCCTCCCATGAAGAACTGTTCTACTGGTTACATATCCATCCAGTGCATGGTCACCTAATCTTTTAAACTTTTGAGCCATAGCTCTTCTAAACGCTCCTGTCCCTGCTAAGAGTTTTAAGTTCCTCATTGAGATATGACACTAATGCAATTTTATATAGTTTACTGAAAACACACACACACACACACACACACACACACACACACACGCACACACACGCACACACACACACATATATATATATATATATATATATATACAACTCCGCCTAAGCCGGTCCCAAGCCCGGTTGTAAAAGGAGGAGGGGGAGGAGTAACACCTCGTAAAAAAACCTTGGTTCATCTGGCCCGGGTGATAGTACCTTGTGAGGGTCCCTTGCCAGGGATACGGCGAAGACCTCAACGGTAGTGAAGACGGAGATGAAGATCATCGGTACGGCGGAACTGGCGGAAGAGGCAAGCATTATCAACAAGATAAAGCATATTGAAATACCCAGACACGTCTGTGTGGCAACCACCGGTACTCTGGCCAGCGTCTGTTCACCATGTGAGGTGCGGCTGAACACCAAGCTCCAGGAACTAACAATCCCTGGTTCTAACTACCCAGCATTAGCTGGAACTTAATTACAAGCAGTATGATTCGTACAAGTAAAATTAATATTACCCCAGGTGGCCAATCCACTCGCCCTGTGGCGACAACCAAGCTATCGGATTCTGGGGAGCTTGGGCTCGTACGACAGAGAAAGTCGGAGTTCTCTAGTAAACGTCCACGAAAGTCCCATACATTTATTGGCACTTTTAACATTCAGACACTAATTCAGACAGGCAAACTTCATAATCTTACAACAGAACTCAACAAACAGAAAATTCAAATCCTTGCTCTCCAAGAGACCAGATTCACTGATTCAGAAACAATAGACTACAACAATTACCGTATCTTTAAAAGTAAAACAGACAAGAAAATTGGCAAAGGAGCTGCAATATTTGGCATGGCTTTTATTGTAAATAAGGACACCCTTGACTCTGTTATAGACATGAATCAAATCAGTAACAGACTAATGACCATGCGAATCAAGCACACCAACAAAATATATACATTTATTAATGTTCATGCACCTACCAACATTGCCAACAAAAAAGAACCGGAGAAGACAGAAAAATTTTGGGAAAAACTCGAAACTGAAATGTCCAAAATTCCAAAGGAGGATGTAAAAATTCTTCTAGGGGATTTCAACGCGCAAATTGGCAAAGAGAGGAAATATAAAAAAACAGTCGGTAATTACCCTGCACACAAATTCACAAACAAGAACGGCATGAGACTCATCGAGTTATGTCAGCAAAACAACCTAAAAATCGTGACAACATCACTTCGAAAAGACCCCAAGAAACAAAAAACATGGAGATCACCAAACCTTCAGCTTGGTGAATTTCAAATAGACCATGTTGCGATCTCCTATGACTTCCAGAAAGAAATACACGACGTTCAAGTCCGCAGAGGGGCAAATATAGATTCTGACCACTACCTTACCAGAGTTAAAATTAAATTCACTCCAAAAAGGAAACGCCAAAGGAAATCACCACTAATTCCCAAATTTGACTTGAAAAATATCAAGGAATCAGAAATTACAGAAGCATGGGATAAACAACCAACAAACAACTGGAAAGATTTCCGAACGAAAATTATACAGAAAGCAAGAGATTTGATTCCGTTAAAGAAAATATCCAAGCATCCATGGTGGAATTCGAATTGTGATAACGCATTAGAAGAGAGACAACAAGCCTTTTTAAATTACAATTGTGACAAATCAGAAACCACACAACAAACATTTTTCAAAGTGAGAAAACAAACAGCTAAAATACTTAGACAAACTAAAAGAAAATACCTTAATGAACAGCTAAACACAATTGAAGAAAACTTTAAGAACCACAACACTCAAGATTTTTATAAAATATTCGCAAATCAAATCAAAGGATACACTCCACAAAATCTCTGCTTCCGGAAACAGAATGGAAAATTGGCACTAACTAACAAAGAAAATTGCCAAGAACTAGCTAAATATTTCTCACAACTCCTAAATTGCCCACAACCAAGTACAAGATTCCCCAGATTACAACCAGAACACACGAATGAGACTTCACTACCACCATCTCAAGAAGAAATTTATAGTCACATTAGAAAACTCAAAAATAATAAATCATCGGGAGAAGATGGAATTGTAGCTGAACTACTGAAAAACCTTGGTCCAAATTCGTTAAAAGAGATCACTAGCATCATCAAAGAAATTTGGCAGACAGAAAATATCCCAGAGGAGTGGAAGTGTGCACTAATTCACCCATTGCACAAAAAGGGAGAAAGATCAGACGTAAACAACTACAGAGGCATTTCACTTTTACCAGTTACCTACAAAATTCTATCCGCATGTCTCCTAAAGAGGGCACAAGAACAACTAGAACATACAATTTCAGACTACCAAGCAGGCTTTCGTCCTAATAGATCATGCCCGGAACAGATATTCAACCTTAAAACTATTTTAAAGATTAAAGCAATCAGGTCAAAACCAATAATCTGCACATTCGTTGATTTCAAAAAGGCATACGATTCCATAGACAGACAGTCTCTATGTCACATTCTCGAAGAACGAGGCCTAGACACTAAAACCCGAAAACTAATTGAACAAACACTAACAGAAACCAAATCAAAAATTAAATTCAGAGGGGAAATTTCGGAACCATTCTCAATTAAAACAGGAGTAAGACAAGGATATGGGATCTCACCACTATTATTCAATATAGTTTTGGACAAAGTTATGAAAGAGTGGGAAGTAACACTAAGGAAACAAAGCTTTTGGAAGCCAATTGAACTAGGAAGAGGTAAAGGAAAATTGAACATCCCTTATTTAGCGTTTGCAGATGACTTGGCAATTATAACTGACAGTGAAGAAACAGCAGTAAAACAAATTGAGACACTTAAAGAATGTGCTGAGAAGGTTGGCCTGCAAATCTCCTTTGAGAAGACAGAATTCATCTGCTCAAAATTAGATATTTCGAAACTAAAAACAAAGTATGGTGAAATAACTAGAGTCAAGCACTTTAAGTATCTCGGTGAAGTTATTGAACCAACAGGACTTGAGAAAATAGCACAAAAAAACCGATTACAGAAAATCAAGAAAGTATTCGGACTTATTCAAAATATATATAACAAGAAATGTCTATCAAAAGGCACTAAAATCAGACACTACAACACAGTCATCAAACCAACAGTCACATATGCAAGTGAAACACTCTCCCTGAATAGAAAATTAGATTTACACGAAATTAAGAAAGTAGAGAGAAAAATTATTAGAAAAATCCTAGGACCACGATACACACAAGATGGATACAGGCTGCAGACTACCGAGACAACCGAAAAAATATCAAACATCGAGGCAGATATCAGGAAGAGGCGGATGAAGTTTTATGGACATATAGACAGATTACCTGGAAACAGGTTAACTAAACGTCTATTGGACTATATGACATCACTTAAGGCAACAATACCCTGGGTAACTGAAGTTAAGAAGGATTTGAAAAAGGCAAAAATTGACATAACAAACACATCAGACCGGGATACATTCAGAAGAAAAATCGACAAGTGGAAGTTTACTCCAGAGACGGAATCTAAACCTTTCCGACCAAAGTGGACCGAAGAAAGGAAGAAGGCCTTTGGGGAGGCAATGAAGAAATACTGGGGAAATAAGAAGAACATTAAGAAATGTTAATCACCTGCTTATCGTTCTCCCATGGGGACATTCGCTAATAATAATAATAATAATAATATATATATATATATATATATATATATATATATATATATATATATATATATAGTCTGTGTGTGTTGTGTGTGTTTTCAGTACACTAGATAAAACAGCATTACTGTCATATCTCAATGAGGAACTTAAAACTCTTAGCACAGGACAGGAGCGTTTAGAAGAGCTATGGCTCAAGATTAAAAGATTAGGTGACCATGCACTGGATGGATATGTAACCTTGTCGTTACGTCAGTACATCAGGAGATGAGTCTGGTTCAGATGGTTCAGATGGCTCTGAGCACTATGGGACTCAACTGCTGTGGTCATCAGTCCCCTAGAACTTAGAACTACTTAAACCTAACTAACTTAAGGGCGTCACATACACCCATGCCCGAGGCAGGATTCGAACACTGCCGACCGGAGCAACAGCGCGGCTCCGGACTGGAGCGCCTAGAAACCGCACGGCTACCGCGGCCGGCGATGAGTCTGGTGTTCGATAGAAAGAGCCAATAACAATTTTTTGCCCCTCCCGTGGTACTGGAGTCTTGCCCAAACAATCTCACCTGTAACTTCAATTGCCTTGTCTATTGGCACTACCTTGATTTCCCATTACGCTACGCTTTCTATTTACACTTAAATTTTCCCAAAAAATCTCACTGCTATCAACGTCAGGTTTTAACTGCCTGTTTGTACCTGGCATTATGCGAGTTCCACTGATTTTTAAGGAGCGTTTCAGTCTCCGGGACTTCGTTGCGAATGCTTCAGCAGTTACGTACTAGGATTTTTTTTATACTGTCACCTGTTGGGGAGGGGGGGGGGGGAGAGGTGTGAGCGCAGCATTCCTTTGTATCTCTTACACTAACATTTCTGGGTTTCTTACAGCTGTCGTTATATGGACTGGATGAAGAGTTGCCTAATCGGAAAAAATCCTTTTGTGCACCTTACACAAAGTCAGCAACCAGCGTAGCAGTTTCTCATGTATAGTGCATACCTGACTCATTTAGGAGGGCCCTACATTTCTCATCCCTATGGTGCAATCCCAGGATGTGCAACCTAGCTTGTTACTGAAACTTCGAAGTCTCTGGTTCAATATTATGACTCGATTCAGAACCAAGGAGTCACAATCCGTTCTGGAGCAATGCTGCACATTTTGAATTTCTCTTAAACATGGTACGCAAGGCTGGTCTCAAGCTTCTTTGCCAGTCGTTGGACTCATTGCCGGTATGACCTCGGAGATCGTAATGACATGCACCTTTTTCCCAATGTGCACGACACTCTACAGCTGGTTGCATCCTGTTCCCTTAATGGCTGCCTGAATGGCCTCGTCTACATCTTGACTGAGACACCCCAGACAACCAACTGAGTTCACCTGGTGGTCCTTCTCGTCCCTTGCACCGATTTTCCTAAGGGGTTCCGTTTTACGCCATACGTTTGAACTGCTGACGATAAATAGCCCTTACCCTTTTGTGTAGGTGAACTGAGTACCATAGGTTCACTTTCAGTGAAAGACAGTACCTCGAACTTGTTGCTTAGGAAAATCGTTATGACATCCTGAGTGCTCTCTAGTCCCTATCTAATAACACCTAGACGTACCACTGACACGCCATTCTCAGTCAGGTGGACGAGTTATGACGGATTCCATACCTCTCGCAGAGAAGACAGAATCTCGAGTTATTTTTGATACTTCTAACACACTACTCTCAGGAGCACCCCTAACACACACGTTCACAACAGCTGCCAATCGTTTGAAAGTTTCAGCGTGATTCTCAGTTGCTTACGAATGTCAACCAACTCATCACGTGCTCAAGAACTGATGTAATTAGTACACAAAACGTGATTTGTATCAAGGCAACAGAAAGACTTGTGTTAAAAAATACTAGTTTTCTTAAATTCTATGATGTTATAGCCGCTAACCAACTCGAAAATGGCCTTAATTTACGATAAACGTAGATCTTATACACTCTTCTTGAAAAGGAAAACTGGATGAAACACGATACTTCAGTTATAATATATGTTGCACTAACTAAATCCCGAACGCCGATATACTACAATGGCAACGTCCAATAATACCAAAAAAATGTCTACATCTACATCCATACTCCGCAAGCCACCTGAGGGTGTGTGGCGGAGAGTACCCTGAGTAGCTCTATCGGTTCTCTCTTGTATTCCAGTCTCGTATTGTTCGTGGAAAGAAGGATTGTCGGTATGCCTCTGTGTGGGCTCTAATCTCTCTGATTTTATCCTCATGGTCTCTTCGCGGGATATACGTAGGAGGCAGCAATATACTGCTTGACTCTTCGGTGAAGGTATGTTCTCGAAACTTTAACAAAAGCCCGTACCGAGCTACTGACCGTCTCTCCTGCAGAGTGTTCCATTGGAGTTTATCTATCATCTCCGTAACGCTTTCGCGATTACTAAATGATCCTGTAACGAAGCGCGCTGCTCTCCGTTGGATCTTCTCTATCTCTTCTATCAACCCTATCTGGTACGGATCCCACACTGCTGAGTAGTGGCATTGACATACACTGAAAATCATGGAGAACTGTTTTTTGATAGTAAATGTAAATCACAAACGCTGACTGGCTGCGAAATAAGTTATCCACAACACTTGTAACTTACGAAAATGTTCAGAAATATACTTTTGTAACTGACCGAATATTCTCAAAATAAACCCCTTCCTCATGTATTATACAATGAAATTAGGGAACGATTGCTTTTAAACGAGGATAGGCCTCCTGTTGTCAATATTCCTAAAAGGGCACAGTTAAGTTAGGCCTACAATTGACGATAATAGTATGAGTTTATCGCGGCACTCGCAAATGTTAGAAATTTCAGAATATATCGCAATGCACGTTAGTACCGACACAACGAATGAAAGACGCGACGCGAACAGTAAAATATTAGAATCTAGAATTTCGAATTAGGAAACGAATCTCGCAGACGTCTCACACAAAGGAAATTTCGGGAGTCGGATTTTATATGCAAATAAACGTGCGAATTGCACGGATTTTTTACTTAGCTGATTACTTATACAATGGCGTGCCGAAGATGAACACCACAGCATCTGATTATCTCTGTGAAAATTGCGAAAACTGTGGCGCACAGACAAGAAGAGAATCGAATCTTTTGAAATGTGATGCCACAGAAGAATGTTGAAGATTAGTTGGATAAATATCATTACTACTGAGGAAGTTCTGAATCGAATTAAAGAAAAGAAGTTTATAGCACAACTCGAGTCAGAAGAAGACGTCGATTGATAGCAGACGTCTCGAGGCAATTTGGTAATGGAAGAAAGTTTGGGGAGTAAAAGTTGGGGAAAGTGATAGAGGCTTGACTAAAGGCGAGAGGTTGCTGTAGTTTTATGTGTGAATACATCTTAGCCACTGTGGCAATATCTATCGTCTTCTAACTCAATCAGAGAGCTCTGTACACGCTTGAGGAAGACCTCTGTGCTAGGCCTGGCGAGAATGGTAATAGTTAACGTGAGAGTGAACAGACAGGTAGAATTTGGCGAGAGCACACACCTGCTTCCGTGGTACCTCTTAGCGTTGACTGACTGCTGCCGCATTGTCCGCTGCCCTCTGTGAGTTAAACGTTGTAGTGTGTATGGACGCGATATCTAATGTTTTCTGATATGATTAGGGCAGAATAATAATGTTGCGAATCGTTCTTTTCATATCAGGTTCATGGTTAAAAAGTCTTTTGTTTGATAACCACTTGGGCCTTGGTATTAAGTTGCATAAATCTATTTCGGTCTGTAGCCTGATATCATACGAAAGCTTATCAAGATAATTATCTAGTGGAGTCTGAATTTCATTCTAAACACCCACTCACGTAATTTGGTGCGTTCGAATAGTGACCAAGTGCTGTGGATTTAATACAGCATAAGTTAACGGACAGTCAATGTCTTCTGACCAAGCATGTAATTCCCTTCCTCCTGAGAAGGTAGACATATGTCAAGTAGAAACCGTTCGACGAATATGTGTGATGTTCTATTAGCCTTGCTTGTTTACTATATGTTGCCTCCACGTAATGGTTACTGACAAGTTTGTAAAAAGAGGCATGGACTTGAAGCTTAAAATTCGAATTGAGTTCCCCCTTCACCCTGTATTTGTTTTTCTAGTGTCAATATAATAGTTGCACGGAAGTAAAATTTTTATTCACATTACCTTACGAATCGACAATTCCCATTTACTATTGGAAACCACCTCGTACAAATAAACGCAATCGTACTGCACAGCAGCGTGATTTATTTCAGGTACGGATGTCGACGATTATATTTCAGGTAATGTTGCAGAAAAAGCAGATCATCTAGAGCGCAGGTAACATTTTTATTTTCAGGGCCACGAGGAGTAACCTCTTTTGTGTGTTTTAAGGCTATAGAAAATGTATTCAGCTCCTCATAAGATCCAAGGTAGAATGCTAACTTAACTGTCTTGGATTACCTTACCAAATAGATTAATGTTGCAATGTAAGCGGTTCCGACTTTTTAACTTTTATTTTGTTTAGTTACTTAACATTCTGCTGTTTTATTGTTTTTCTTACTTTGAATCATTTTTTATTGTTTCTTACATTGAGTATAAGAGAGCTCGACAGTCTCTGGACCCGAGAGGTTTGCTTCCTGCGACAGAAGAGAAAGTGTTCTGCAAGAGAAAAAGTTAAGCACGTAACATAGGAAAGTCGTTGTACACCAGTATATATATATATATGTGTGTTTGCCTCTGTGGCTGACTCATCAGCATGTCTAACGAGGGTCCGATGCTGCCAGACATTGTCCTTGTGTGGGAGGACTGGAACATGCTCGTGAGGTCAACAGTGGAGCTACTGTGTTAGAATGAGATACAGCGGCTCCAGCGACTGAACCCTGACAACGGCCAGCACAAAGGAGTGCTAATCCTGAGTTGCCACACGGCAGAGGATGACACGGCGGGCCGTCGGTATTCCGTGAACCGCTGGGCCTGGCTTATTTTATTAATTTTATTTAGAAACATATAATCTGACATAGCACCAAAGCCTCATATATTCAAAGCTATCTCACTGTACTAGTTTGCTACTGAAATACATAAGTAAAACAACAAATAAATAAATATCTACCTGCAGTATTTGACGATATGATTACGGCGTTTTGGGAATGTTAGAATTCTATAACGTATTTGTAATTCCAGCCTGTATTGACACTTCTTCATTTTTCTCTGCTTTCAGATCTGAAGAAACGGTAACGGTGTATAGTTATTTGGTAATTGTGTTTGTGAATGAATAATCATGAACCCATTTCCATGTAATTCTCTTGATCTCTTCAGATCTACCTTAGCTTCCAGCTGTAACGCTTTCTGAATCTACTGAGGAGAACACCAATTTTTTTCAAAAATACTTTTTAAATATTTATGTTCATTCTGCAGATTAACCGTATCGGATAACATATGCCACGGGCAGCAGAATTTTCAGGACACCAGTAGACAGGGGAAGAGGGGAAGTTTTGTGAAAATTATTGGCTTGAACCTACTAATCCCTGTGAATTAACTTGCGGTAGAGTGCATATTCCAAGGTTCTACGATCTTTTCAAAGAACCGGTACATCGAAAGTCCCTGTTGTACTTCTACGCCCACAGTCTATGCCCACACCAGCTAGACACATCAAATGGCCTGAGGAAAAATATCCTGCTATATCTCCTTGTGAGTAAAGTACGTCTTCTATGATGAGGCTTTCTACACCAAAAAACACAAATATCCCAAATTTTAACGAGTATATACCTACCTGCGTTTACATTAAGAAACTAAATACATGAAGGCGTTGTCAGATAATCTAATAACAGCATTATATACAACAACACATCGCAAACCATTAGAATTAGCTATACTCATTAGTGTTATGTGTGTGAAATTATGAAGACATTGTTTTACTATTCGAAAATTTTGCCCTTAAACTTGGTCGCTCCATCGCACGAATTCGGGAAAGGAGGGACCTGACTTAAGTAGCAGCAAACACGGCGGCTGGAAACTTGGCTTAGTCACTCGAGGTAGAAGCCTCGGATCAATACTGTAAACACGCCCTACTTCCGCAACTCTAGTAAACGCGTGACAATAGCTGCTGCGGGTAAAACAAAACTTTCATCTAAGGTACGGTGCGTTTCCTTTAACCTACAAACACAGCGTACTTAAATATCCCAAACCGATTACTACATACTGTACCGCTTTTATAATACGAATAGGATGACGGGAAGAAGACAAGAATGAGCGAGAGTTACTGGATGTCCAGAATGTAAAAACCGCTTGTGTTGACACTTTTCGACAGACCTGAAATTTAGTGTATTCGTTTCCACAAAAATTAAAAATATCGTGTGTCAATTCTGATGACATTTAAGTGTAAAGCACAGGTCATGGATACAGAAATGTGAAAAGACAGGCTTCAGAGAATGACACCGTGTTAGAATTTAGAAAACGTTTTAAAAGAAATTAAAGTGAATAGGACTTAAGTACAACACATATCATGCCAGATAAGATGTTTTTACGCCTAAAACGGAAAAAGCGGTAAATTCCTCTTTTCCCCTGATGTGTTTCGATGTTAACTCGACACATAAACTGTCAGTATTGAACGTTGGCACGTTTTATGTGACCATATAATCCTTGGGCTATTACGTACACATCGTTTCTTTACTAGTCTTAAACTTTTCATATGACAATCGTCAACTTTTACGACACAGTCTGAAAGGAAAGCTTCGGAAACCGAGAGCCATCCGGTTTAAAACCGATTTCCCGCGGAAGGCAATATGAAAAATCGAACATCAGGACCACAGCTGTTGATATTCACATTACACAAGCACTTACTTTAAAAGAATAGATATTCAGATTTAATTTCTAGTTGAAATTAAATGTTTATTGTGGGTGAAAGGCCAAACGGCGCTGTATAATGTGTAAGATGCACTGGGCTATTGAGCTAAATGCATTCGAAGCAACTAACACTTCCTCGAAGCAAACAACATTATTACTATAGGCGACTAGGGTTCCAACCCATACCGCTGTCAACTCTCTTTGCTGTTTCCCTCTATGGTATCAAGGCAATGTTTCTACCCGACAAATCATGAGGGAATTATCCGAGTGGGCCGGAAATCGGTAGATGTGATGTACATATACAGACAAACAAATGATTATATTAGATTTGTTTTTGGTGAGGGTCCGCCTTGAGCAAAGCACAATTTTTATTTTTATTTCTATTCCCCAGATATGTTGCGCTGAAGATTCAGCATGATTACAATTTCAGAAAAAATTGATTTGTTAGTCAAGAGACAGAGTGAAACGTCCCCTTAGAAAAATTAATGAATTACTGTGCTGATAAACCCATTACGTTATTTGATTTTCAAACAGCTGAGCAAAACTGAACGTGCACAGACATTTCTCTTTTTACTTATTCAGATCACCAATAAACTAACACACAATATTTTTAGTACAACGCAATCTGACTTTCAATAATCCCTAGAAAATAATGGCCCTGACTAACAATAACCTATACCTTTCATGAATCACTTACCCCACAAAAATCTTCGTTACTCGAACTACTGCAATACAGCGAGCGCCAATACTGCCAGCTAAATAAAAGATTCTAACTACTGAAGGCACTAACTACTGATAGGCATAGTTAGCAAATGAAAGATTTTGATAGAGAACAAACAATGTATTTACCTTAATAGTGTTCAAATGTCATTATATATATATATATATATATATATATATATATATATATATATATATATATATATATATATATATGTTGTTGTGGTCTTCAGTCCTGAGACTGGTTTGATGCAGCTCTCCATGCTACTCTATGCTGTGCAAGCTTCTTCATCTCCCAGTACCTACTGCAACCTACATCCTTCTGAATCTGCTTAGTGTATTCATCTCTTGGTCTCCCTCTACGATTTTTACCCTCCACGCTGCCCTCCAATGCTAAATTTGTGATCCCTTGATGCCTCAAAACATGTCCTACCAACCGATCCCATCTTCTAGTCAAGTTGTGCCGCAAACTTCTCTTCTCCCCAATCCTATTCAATACCTCCTCATTAGTTACGTGATCCACCCACCTTATCTTCAGCATTCTTCTGTAGCACCACATTTCGAAAGCTTCTATTCTCTTCTTGTCCATACTAGTTATCGTCCATGTTTCACTTCCATACATGGCTACACTCCATACAAATACTTTCAGAAACGACTTCCTGACACTTAAATCTATACTCGATGTTAACAAATTTCTCTTCTTCAGAAACGATTTCCTTGCCGTTGCCAGTCTACATTTTATATCTTCTCTACTTCGACCATCATCAGTTATTTTACTCCCTAAATAGCAAAACTCCTTTACTACTTTAAGTGTCTCATTTCCTAATCTAATTCCCTCAGCATCACCCGATTTAATTTGACTACATTCCATTATCCTCGCTTTGCTTCTGTTGATGTTCATCTTATATCCTCCTTTCAAGACACTGTCCATTCCATTCAACTGCTCTTCCAAGTCCTTTGCTGTCTCTGACAGAATTACAATGTCATCGGCGAACCTCAACGTTTTTATTTCTTCTCCATGAATTTTAATACCTACTCCGAATTTTTCTTTTGTTTCCTTTACTGCTTGCTCAATATACAGATTGAATAACATCGGGGAGAGGCTACAACCCTGTCTCACTCCTTTCCCAACCACTGCTTCCCTTTCATGCCCCTCGACTCTTATAACTGCCATCTGGTTTCTGTACAAGTTGTAAATAGCCTTTCGCTCCCTGTATTTTACCCCTGCCACCTTCAGAATGTGAAAGAGAGTATTCCAGTTAACATTGTCAAAAGCTTTCTCTAAGTCTACAAATGCTAGAAAGGTAGGTTTGCCTTTTCTTAATCTTTCTTCTAAGATAAGTCGTAAGGTTAGTATTGCCTCACGTGTTCCAACATTTCTATGGAATCCAAACTGATCTTCCCCGAGGTCCGCTTCTACCAGTTTTTCCATTCGTCTGTAAAGAATTCGCGTTAGTATTTTGCAGCTGTGACTTATTAAACTGATAGTTCGGTAATTTTCACATCTGTCAACACCCGCTTTCTTTGGGATTGGAATTATTATATTGTTCTTGAAGTCTGAGGGTATTTCACCTGTCTCATACATCTTGCTCACCAGATGGTAGAGTTTTGTCAGGACTGGCTCTCCCAAGGCCGTCAGTAGTTCTAATGGAATGTTGTCTATTCCCGGGGCCTTGTTTCGACTCAGGTCTTTCAGTGCTCTGTCAAACTGTTCACGCAGTATCGTATCTCCCATTTCATCTTCATCTATCCTCTTTCATTTCCATAATATTGTCCTCAAGTACATCGCCCTTGTATAAACCCTCTATATACTCCTTCCACCTTTCTGCCTTCCCTTCTTTGCTTAGAACTGGGTTGCCATCTGAGCTCTCGATATTCATACAAGTGGTTCTCTTCTCTCCAAAGGTCTCTTTAATTTTTACATATATATATATATATATATATATATATATATATATATATATATATCAGTTCATGACATCCAGTCTTACAAATTTACTGTCTCTGATGGACACACGTCCAGATCATCCGCTCTCAAAACTCCGCCATCTCTCTCCCCACATCAACCACTGCTGGCGGCTCACCTCCAACTGCGCAACGCTACGCGCTGTTCACATCCAACTGCCCAACACTACAATAGAGAATATTTCAACAATGCCAACCAGCCACAGACTGCACACAGCACAGTCAGTGATTTTCATACAGAGCGCTACATGGCTTCACCAACATAAAAACCTAAACAGCCTACTTATAAGAGCTTCACAAATTAAGCAAGTCAGTAACATGTCGACCCATCTCTGGCCCTTACTCAAGCAGCTTTCGGCTTGACTTTGATTAATAGTCATGTTGGATGTCCTCCTGAGGTATAAAGAACCAAATTCTGTCCAAATGGCACGTTAGATCATCACAGTCCCTAGCTTGTCAGAGGACTCTGCCCATTATGCTGCAGACGCTCTCAATTGGAGAGAGATACGGAGATCTTTCTGCCCAAGTTAGAGCTTGTCAAGTGCGAAGACAAACAGGAGAAACTCCCGCAATATGTGGACGGCCATTATCGTGTTGAAATGTAAGTTCACTATGGCCTGCCATCAAGACAACAAAACGGGGCGTGGAGTATCGTCGACGTACCGGTGTGCCATAAGGATGCAGTGGATGACAACCAAAGGAGTCCTGCTATAAAAAGAAATGGTACCCCAGACCATCACTCCTGTTCGTCAGGCCGTATGGCGGGCGACAGTTGGGTTGGTATTCCATCGCTGTCCGAAGCGTCCGCTTGTCATCGGTGCTCATTTAGAAGCAGGACTCATCACTGAAGACAATTCTACTCCAATCAACTAGATTCCAGGCCGAATACGTAGCTGGAGACGCCCTGAACAGCGGTCTGACATCAACCTAACTGTCGCCCGACATACGCCTCGAGAACCAGGAGTGATGGTCTGGTGTGGCATTTCTTTTCATGACAGGACCCCTTTAGTTGATATCCGCACCACCCTTTCAGCACACTGATGCGTCGACGATATTCTATGCACCGTTTTGCTGCCCTTCATGGCAAGTCATCTTGGGTTTATGTGTCAGCAAGATAATGCCCGCGCGCACATGGTGACATTTCTGCTGGCTGTCTTCGTGCTTGTCAAATCATATCTTGGCCTGAAATGTCACCGGACCTCTCCCAAACGGATAACGTCTGGAGCATTATGGACCTGGCATCTCGGGATTTTGACGATCTAATGTGCCATCGGGACAGAATGTGGCACGATATCCCTCAAAATGCCTCTGAGCACTATGTGACTTAATTTCTGAGGTCATCAGTCCCCTAGAACTTAGAACTACTTAAACCTAACTAACCTAAGGACATCACACATATCCATGCCCGAGGCAGGATTCGAACCTGCTACCGTAGCGGTCGCGCTGTTCCAGACTGTAGCGCCTAGAACCGCTCGGCCACCTCGGCTGGCTGATTTCCCTCAGCAGGGCATCCAGCAACGCTGTCGATCAATACCCAGCAGTATAACTGCTTGCATACGGGGTCATACGTGGACCAAAGTTTAATTAACTTGCTCAAAATGCTCAAGCAGTTTCTCTTCAATAAATCATCCAGTCTTTCTGAAACTGTAATGATTTGTTTGTCTGTATATGTACATCACATCTATCGATTAACCCCCCATTCAGATGATTCCTTCGTGATGCACAGCTATTTTTATCTTTTTCCTTATTTTTTTTAAATTTTTGTCATAGACTGTATGCAATGTAATTTTGACTCTCTATAGGTAGCTGGAGCGCTGCATCGTGCTCACATATCGAGATTAACTAAATCACACATCAGACTGTGATTCCACGTTTATTAGTTTCAGTAGTCCAATGTAAATTAAACTTCGTGTTGTTCAGTTACACAAAAGTACAACTGCACCTTAAAAATTTCAAGTCAATAGCTTTCATAGTTTTGAAGGTACAGCAATTTTCTTAAAATACAAAATTTTCGGTAGTTGTAATTAGCATATTATTAGAACGTGTGTTGTGTGAGTGGAAAGTGTACGTGAAGAACGAATCTTGAATTTGCGATCAACTGATATAATCTAACTGTCTGAAATAACGTTGTGGAATAGTGACTGGGAAAATGGGAAAACAGATGGCTGTAACATCGCAAAAGCAATATCTTTTCGGCAGTCAATAAGACGAGTAAAGATATGATTTTTGAAAGTCATTTAGCGCTTTGGAAATATTACTTTGACAATTAACATACAATACATTTAAGAAGTATGAATGATCAGTTAGGATGTTTTTCTTAACCATATGAGAACAAGAAGGACTCTCATTGACCCCTCCTAGAGTCATCCAGTCAGTGAAGTTCGCTTTTCTGCGTTCTGGAGAGGGAAGGTGTACAATCGGGGAGTCGTAACCGTGTGCGCAGTGTATCATTACCTCCTTCCTGCGTAACTGTTGTGCTGTAGAATTAATTTAGTTATTTCGTATAAGTCAACGCTGGCGTCGGTTGCAACCTACAGCAATGAAAATGTAACGTAGCAGTTTAAACTCTGAATATTGTTTTTGGAACGCTACGTGTACATTGAGCGCGAGTAAATGCGTCCTAAATATACGTGGCGTGACGTAATGTCAATATGCAGGCAAAAAGTTATTTATTATTAATGGAAATGTTACGCTCTCTTTCAACAAATGACAACGTAACATAATCTGCAACTCACCCAGCGATAATATAGAGCATGAAATGATTTCTTTTCCCAGCAAATTACTCTAGTGTTACACAAAAAGAAAGAATGGTATAAACACCTGCGTGTTATTGAAATAATTGAAAAGAATTTCTTTGACTTTATCTCTTTAAGAACCGAGTTAACTTTTAATCCTTTGAATTGCCTGAAAATACTTTAAACAAGGGGTGACGCTTCACCTAAGCCATGCGGTATTAAATCTCTGTATAAGCTTCGTAATCAAAAATATTAACTAACTTTAATATTGAAAACTGACTGTAAAAAGTCATTAAAGCACTTAGAATTATTTTCCTTTACGAGTGAAGCTCGCAAACACTGAAATATTCTTTAGTACATGTAATCGCGGACGCAGCGCCACCGAAACAATCGAAGCCAGATGGGCAATCGACAGCAATATTATTATCTTTAAGCAAATTTCACGTGGAGGGAGAAGTATTTTTGAAAGTAAACATAAGATACTTTCAATTTACAATATACTGTAACTTTAAAGCTCATGCAATTTTACAGACAGCGTGTTATACATACAGTTGTAAGGTGTCAAGCAAATCCAACACCTTCCATGAAAACCCTGACATGATAAGCAAATCCAGTAGTATGTCACATAGCTCCGAATTAATCGTGAAATTAAATTAACCAAAGTAATACGAGTAACGAGTGAACAAATGGAATACCACAAGAATGCCTAAATGCATGTCATACCTTCCCACCGTGAGACAGACGCAGTTCCGAGGGGAGAAACGAGAACAGAAGCCGAGAGCAGAACCCTGTTAAGCGAGAAGGTCCTACGATAAGGGACGGACACCCACGTCGCCAGCTAACCGCTACGACCACACCACCCGCAAGTTTTAGCGTGAGACTTTTTCGCGTCTCTGTTATGTCAGGACCACCCCCCCCAGCCCATGTTAAAAGCTAGAGCCCTCCACAAGAACAGTATAGATCTTACGATAACACAAAAAGGGCTACACCACCCGCAACTTTTAGCGTGAGACTTTGTTGCGTCTCTGTTACGTTAGGACCACCCCCCAGCCCATGTTAAAAGATAGAGCCCTCCAGAAGGACAGTATAGATCTTACGAAAGCGCTAAAAGGACCACACCAGCTGCAAGTTTTAGTGTGAGACTTTTTCGCCTCTCTGTTACGTTGCAAACTTTAAAAACATTGCCCCACCACGAAAAGTATAACGTTTCTCATTGGATAGACAGAATTTTTGTAGGCGGAGCTTAAGGTTAACATTGAGACCCTGATTGGTCAGATGAAAACACAGCCAGATAGTTTTTTTTAAACCAACTTCGGTAAATGGTAGTAAGGAGAAGTTAAGAGCAGAGTTGCTTCCGAGAGGGCGAGCTGGATGGAGCTGCACCGGCCGCCGCCCCCTGACGAACACCGACAAGGTAATGAACGCACGCGATGCCACATTTTGGAGCGCATAAGGCTTCACTTAGAACTGCAGAAGTCTCATCTGTTACATCCCCTTTACGTAATACTAGTGTCGATCATCAATTAAAGCTCATGGCGTTCACATTTGCCACTTGAAGTAAAAATCTGAAACCCAATGATCTTTCTGTTACATAGTTATTGAGAAGCTACATCAGCCACTGTAATTTACGACAAGTTAGATAAGTAATTAAAGATAATTGAGGGTCACTGTAGACCATTTTGATAGTTTTCTCTCTTGTTAAAGTTAATTTAAACCTAGATTATAGATGTGATATGGTATAGGTCATCCTTCGATCCATTGTAGAACTTGGAAACCCATTCAGGGAATATTCGTTCACATTTTTGTTGAACGCAGTTGGTTTTTACCATCCTGTATTAAAACATTTCCTTTTTTCAGCAGTGCAATTTATAAACGATGTTTTGTGAGTAGAATAAAATTTCCAATGGTAAACTTAACTGCTTTTTCGACGTTATTTTACCAGCTAACTAAAAATAGGAAAGCCTTGATCCCCTTCCACTAAATTTAGCTAGTATTAAGATTCCTTTACAGGGAGTGCAGTGGAGCTGACGCTGAAATCATTAAGTATTTGGTTATATCATCGCTAGTCTCACTGAACTCTTCTGAATTCTACATGTCATGTGTGGTCTGACGTCTCCTTACCAGCAACAGGTCCCAGGTTCAAACTAGTCAGTTCCCTAAAAAGCACACTCAGAGCGTCGTTGCGCAAAATTGGTAGGGATACATGATATAGAACAAACAGACACCACGCAGAATGTTTAGAAAATAGCGACCCTGCCAGGATGGTAAAATACCATGATTGAAGGTCGACCACATGCCTAGGTCAGAAAAATATTCTGTTGAAAAGTTTTCGTAGTAAATTTTTTTTTTCTTAAAGTTATACATAGTCGAAAACAGTAGCTGCAGCGATAGATAGCAAGAAAGTATTCAATAGATAGACATTCTAGCAGAGAAAATAGCATAATTAAGTTATGAATTTTAAAAATTGTTAGAATTAAGTTTTCTCCTCAATGCAAGCGCACAGGTGGCGGATACATCGGTGACAAGTTGGTTCTGACCCAACAAGTAAGTGAATGGATTGTCAGTCTTGGTAGTGTCAAGTCGTGTGAACAAAAAGTTTACGAAACGCGTGAGATCGTATGAGCGCATGTTGACGTGAAGTAGGGCGCGTGAATTGCTTTTAAAACAGAAAATAAGGGATTCGGAAAGATTAGCAATGGCATATCGAGACCTTGACCGAATTGAGGTAGAGACCCAGCATGAAAATGGACAGAGAATAGAGGACAGTACAACAGACGATGCAGTATAGCGAGAAATAGGACATATAACGCACCATAACGAGGATAAAGTACGTCAAGGCATAGAAAACGTAAGTCAGCATACGACAGAGGAGCAGGAAAGTAGAGAGACAGTCGGTGATGATTCCAACTTGCATCTTGAATACGTAGAACCCATAGTACAAGTAATCAGAGCTCCCTCACCACAGAGTACAAGGAATGCGAGCAGAAACGTGTCACAGCACAGTTCAATGCAATCGGTTGCAAACCAACACTTGGGCGAAAACACAGAGCGTAGGACGTCGGAAGAAAACGCAATAGGACCCACCAATCTGGCAGAATTATTACAATTAATGACGGAAACCATGACCAGACAAAATAAAGAAATTGCGAACCAAATTAAAATTCAGAATGCAGAAATGACGAAACAAAATGCAGAAACCACGAGACAAATGCGTGAGATTAAAGAACAAAACAAAAAATTCAGTTACACCTAAGTCATATTGAAGACGAGGCAAAAGAATCTCGAGAAGTGATAGGAAACTTAATAATAGGTTACAATCAATTGAGAACAGACATTGACAAGGTACAAGTGGACGTACAAACATTGCGTAATGACATTCAGGACGAGATCAAAACATTAAGTAACAACACCCACGGAGAAGTCAAGAAACTAGAGAAACAGATAAACGTAATTACTAGACAAGCAGTAGGTACAGCGCGTGAAATTGTTGAAAACAGTGTGTTACACAAACGTATCACAAAAGCAGCGCTGAAAAGATATGATAACCGCATAGTCAAAATAGAAGCGCAAACGAAGCGACAATTTCAGAAATTGCGAACAGAGTGTTTGCAAACCATTGAAGAGCGTAGTGAACAGGATCAAACAAGCACATCTGTATCCGTAACAGCACCGGAAAAACAAGCAATTAACGAAGATATCATGCCTTTGCGATTCCAATCACAGGCGGAAAGTAACATACGTGACAATGCAAAGCCAGGTCGCGAAGAGTACAGTGCAATGCATTCAGCTACACGTTCACAACCGATGGAAGAAAATTATTGCGTACCACTCCAACGATACTACGCAAGGGTAGGCGAAAGTTACAGTGGACAATATCCGATGGATCTACCACAACCGGAAAGAACGACGGGAGAAATTATCAGAAACAAAAGTGGCGGAGAATCGCGAATTTCATATGGAACTATGACGAAGTACGACAACGATCATTTCCTCACAGTCAGAAAATTTCAACACTTTCGAGAAGGAAACTCATTACATCCACGAACTTTTATTGATCAATTCCGAGTGGGATTACCAGAACATTGGACGCTAGCACACAAATTAGACTTTATATGTGCACACATGTCAGGAACAGTCGCAGAAACCATGCAGAATGTTGCAGCGACATGCCGATCGTACGAAGATTTCAGAGAGAAGTTTCTCTCACGATATTGGTCCAGCGAAGCACAGAACAGAGTGAAGTACAAATTATTAGAGAACCCATATTTTGAAAATTCAGGAGAGAAGAGTCCCGTGAAATTTTTCGAATTAATGGCAAAGAAAAATCAATGCTTAGATGTACCATACAGTGACGGAGAGTTGATTAAATTATGCGCGATGAAGCTACCATTGAAATACCAGCAATCATTAGTAGGTCGCGGAGGCAATGACGTCGAAGCGTTTAAAGGTATTCTAAGGGAACTAGAGTTCATATTTTCGGAAGATGACGCAAGAAAAATACGAAGCACACGTGAAAACGAAAGCAAAAAGCAGTGGAATCCACAAGACACAGTACGAAGAAACTATAATTACGAACCATGTGATAACTTCGCACCAAGAAACGACAATACATTTCAACAAAGAACCGGTTATGGATTTAGAAGAGAATATGGCAATAACTATAATTCACCCAGGAACGGCAACACCTATTACAGAGGGAATAACGACAACCGGAAAGGGTACTGGAGAACCAATAGACCGACAAATTATCAACAAAGAAACCACTATCAACAAGCTGAACAAGAAAAGAGAATAAAGATAGAAGAGGTGGAGGTAAGACCACCAAACCCCGATAAACGTTCGATTTGACAGCTAAGCGCCCATGCCAAAGAGAATGACGCACCGACCCAGGACAATTGCAGCACCTTGAACAGAGAAGTAAAAATCTTATCTCGAGAAGAGAGGAAGGAAGAAACAAATCCGCAAGGATCAGATGAAAACGAAGACAAGAAAATAACAATATTGTGTTGGGACGAAATTAATTGGGCGAATACTGGCGAGGAAGATGAATTACCAGAGGCATGCACAACGAATGTAGGAGGAAAGGACGAAGTAATGAGTATTGCAGAGCTATTTGAGATGGAAACCAGGGAAAGCGAATTTAATGAGGATAATTCGCAGTCGACAGAAGTTGAAAATAAGTTACAAGTGGGCACACAACCCAACGTATATAATGAAGGAAGTTATGAAGCGATAATTAGAGCATTTAGATGCGATTATGTGGAAGTAGCGACGAAGAAGGAGAAGATAGACGAGGATGAGGAAAAAGTAGAGGATGTTGAAGAAAGCGTAAATGAAGGAAGAAATAGAGAAGAGGAAATAAAAGAGAGAGAAGTAGCAGTCGAAGCTTATCCTACAGAAAGTTCAAATTCACAAGGGAAATTCCTGAAAAGACTCATGTATGGTTCAGTGGAGGATTCGTTGATGCAAGAAGAAGAAGAACTGAACCAACCCTTTCAAATTCAACCAATTGTGAAGGCCTTGGTAAAGCATATCCCAGTCAATATTGTAATTGATAGCGGAAGTGAACTGACTGCGATCTCAGAACATTTATTCAAGCAGTGTAATGCCAATGAGGAATTGCCAGTTCTGAAAACACGTAAGATTAAAGTAAGAGGTCCTATTAGAAACAATGCTGCGGAAGTTACGAGACAAACAAAGTTAACTCTTTCACGCCAAGGTCAAAAGATCGAAGCCAACTTCGTGATTATACCTAAACTAACTGTAGATTTGATTATAGATGCAGATTTTTTAAATGAGAGACGAGCGATAATAGATATGTGGAAAGGTAGCGTAACATTCGGGAATGTCACACTTCTCTTTGAGCAAAAGCTAAAATTAGAAGAAATACCAGTTATAAACAAACAATTAAGGATGACGCGAGATAAAGAGGATGAAGAATTAGAATGGTATGCACAAAAGGGGGAATCGCCTCAACTCATGTTAGAAGTCCATAAAGAAATCGACGAAAAATTGCAAGAAGTTCAAGGTTTTTTCGAACACAGTAAAAGAGAATTAGAGGGTATTTTACGAGATAAAGCAGAGGTATTTTTACCTAAGACTGGCAGTATTAAACACTTTCAGTACAAGTTTGAAGATTAATTTTATTACTGGTAAATAATCAGCACAATATTTCAAGATTATGTTGCAGATAAGATCGTCAGGAGAAAGAAGAATGAAGAGAGAGGAAGGTGGGAAAAAGAAAGTAGTTTCAATAAGAACACCAATAGTACCATAGATTAAGGTGAAGGGATAAAGCGTAGATAGTCTAACAGCATGAAATACTAAAATGCTATACACCACGACACTACACAAAAATAAAAAACGAATTTGAGGTTTCTTGTATAAGTTAAGACTCAAAATATCTTAGAATTGTAACATGGAAAGGGCGCCGAAATTTGTAAAGCTTTTAAGAAGGCGTAAAACAATGTAGGTACTAGACATATGTTAGATGAATATAAGTAAAACGTTTTGTAAGAACCATTGCAAAAACTCCAGCAAAGACCAGATGCAACGACCCACAAGTTGCAACGCGAGAAGTATCAAAAAAGAAAAGGACGTAATTAGTAAGACACGATTCCTACAAGGCAGAAGCATCAAGAGAAGGGAAAGGACAGCAAGTCCAACAGAAGGCCCTTGTAACTGAAATGGGCAACAAATTTGACCGCTAGGCGGAACCCTGCTGGGACGGAACACCCTGCAGTGACGCGACGCAACACCGAACGCTGGAAGGGTCTCCGAGCGCCCCCACTCAGCGGAGCGAGCAGAAAACGGCCCGATGAGAAGACCGCTTGGGCAAGCCACCACTGGCAAAAAATATGTGTAAAAGTCACACTACCGCTATTAAACAGCACGCTGATGCACGAAACTGAAGAAAACGTCCACAAAGTAAAAATGACATGCCCAAACAATTTATCAAACTGTTACTAGGAGGAGAACTTCAAAGCGACAAGTTATCAATAAATATTTCCATATCCTGCCCAGAGAAGAACCAAGAAGCAAGTAAGAAGCAGAGAAAAAACAGGAAGAACAGAAGTTGAAGATTCACAAGATTGAGACCAAGAAAGAAGATGGGTGAAGAATAGACGACATACCTTCCCAAATCCCTGTCCTATTGTAAACTAGTCGTCTGCGAATTATTACAACGAAAAACGATCGCTTTCAGCGATGACCTTTACGCATACAAAGCCAGTAAACCACCAGATTCTGCATTCACAGCTCCATTCCATTATGGGACCTCCACAACAGCAACACACACTTGCAAAGCCAACAAGGAACGACGAATGAAGCTGTACATCAAATACTTGCCCTCATCCATCTAGCTCAAGTCCACCACCTTCGTGCAAAAACATTCGCCAACCTCATGCTTAAACATTTATAGGATTGTGTGAATGTGTGAAATCAAATTATGTGATTTAGGAATTGTGCAAAAGAAACGTGTGAAAAACTAAATAAGTTAAGCACACCAGACAGCTAATAAACTACAAAATAACAGTCACTGACTATGGAATTAAGTAAAAAATAGACTATCGATAAAAATAAGTCATTAGTTCTGAAATTGACAGTATATAAAGAACAAAAGTAAGGCATAATAGACACTAAAACTACATGCCACTTACTTTCTCCTCATAAAAAATAAAAATAACTATATTTTACTTATTTTCTCCTTATAAAAACAAAGAATAAAAAATTATCTTGTTGGATGTTTTGCCTTTTTTTAACATTTGTACCATTTGTTAGGATAATATCTCAATACTTGTGTATGTATATTTCTTTGTCAAAGCAATTCTTGGAAATAATTGTGATTTGTTAGTGTAACAATGTTGAAATGAGTGTCTAGAAACAAAAACATTTTACTTGTACATGATATTTAGACAATGTGTTAGGAATATATTTTACTTAATTACTACATTTAGAAAGACAATATTTCTAAGAAATTCGATGTGAAAGACTCCTCACTTTCGATAACAAACTTCTTAAAAAACAAACTTCACACTTAAATAAAGAAAGAAAATAATTAAAAATTAATAATAGCATAAAAATATTCTTCTCTTCTCATTTTTATGAATAACGTGGAAGAATATAAAAATATAAATTAGTAATACAAAATAGCATAGAACCAGAATAACGTGGCTGAACAGTAGGCAACAAATTTTAGATAAATCAATAATTTTTGACTGACTTAGACAACAAATCAATCATTGCCTACCTTCAGTGTAAAAATTAAGTTCGAAGGGTGGTGATATGTAAGGTGTCAGGCAAATCCAACACCTTCCATGAAAACCCTGACATGATAAGCAAATCCAGTAGTATGTCACATAGCTCCGAATTAATCGTGACATTAAATTAACCAAAGTAATACGAGTAACAAGTGAGCAAATGGAATACCACAGACTAACACAAGAATGCCTAAATGCATGTCATACCTTCCCACCATGATACAGACACAGTTCTGAGGGGAGAAACGAGAACAGAAGCCGAGAGCAGAACCGTGTTAAGCGAGAAGGCCCTCAGGACCACCCCCCTCAGCCCATGTCAAAAGCTAGAGCCCTCCACAAGAACAGTATAGATCTTATAACCCAAAAAGGGCTACACCACTCGCAAGTTTTAGCGTGAGACTTTTTTGCATCTCTGTTACGTTAGGACCACCCCCCAGCCCACGTTAAAAGATAGAGCCCTCCAGAAGGACAGTATAGATCTTACGATAGCGCTAAAAGGACCACACCAGCTGCAAGTTTTAGCGTGAGACTTTTTCGCCTCTCTGTTACGTTGCAAACTTTAAAAACATTGCCCCACCACGAAAAGTATAACGTTTCTCATTGGATAGACAGAATTTTTGTAGGCGGAGCTTAAGGTTAACATTGAGACCCTGATTGGTCAGATGAAAACACAGCCATATAGTTTTTTTTTAAACCAACTTCGGTAAATGGTAGTAAGGAGAAGTTAAGAGCAGAGTTGCTTCCGAGAGGGCGAGCTGGATGGAGCTGCACCGGCCGCCGCCCCCTGACGAACACCGACAAGGTAATGAACGCACGCGACGCCACATTTTGGAGCGCATAAGGCTTCACTCAGAACTGCAGAAGTCTCATCTGTTACATCCCCTTCACGTAATACTAGTGTCGATCATCAATTAAAGCTCATGGTGTTCACATTTGCCACTTGAAGTAAAAATCTGAAACTCGATGATTTTTCTGTTATATAGTTATTGAGAAGCTACATCAGCCACTGTAATTTACGACAAGTTAGATAAGTAATTAAAAATAATTGAGGGTCACTGTAGACCATTTTGATAGTTTTCTCTCTTGTGAAACTTAATTTAAACCTAGATTATAGATGTGATATGGTATAGGTCATCCTTCGATCCATTGTAGAACTTGGAAACCCATTCAGGGAATATTCGTTCACATTTTTGTTGAACACAGTTGGTTTTTACCATCCTGTATTAAAACATTTCCTTTTTTCAGCAGTGCAATTTATAAACGATGTTTTGTGAGTAGAATAAAATTTCCAATGGTAAACTTAACTGCTTTTTCGACGTTATTTTACCAGCTAACTAAAAATAGGAAAGCCTTGAACCCCTTCCACTAAATTTAGCTAGTATTAAGATTCCTTTACAGGGAGTGCAGTGGAGCTGACGCTGAAATCATTAAGTATTTGGTTATATCATCGCTAGTCTCACTGAACTCTTCTGAATTCCACATGTCATGTGTGGTCTGACGTCTCCTTACCAGCAACAGGTCCCAGGTTCAAACTAGTCAATTCCCTAAAAAACACGCTCAGAGCGTCGTTGCGCGAAAGTGGTACGGAGACACGATATAGAACAAACAGACACCACGCAGAATGTTTAGACAGTGACCCACAGGCGAGAGAGAAGAAACAGGCGAAAAACAGAGAACAATCAGGGGCGAGCAACATGGCTCTTTTGTATATATATTACACAAGAAGTTCCATGCTTTCATGGAACATATTGAAGTATCGTAGTCTCTGTCTCCGAGGTTAATGGAAAATATTTACAATTCTCGTCACTCGACAAACTTACTCATAACATTGCAGGCATTATTTTCTCGTTTTACATTACATTCGTATCAGTTTAATAAATCGCGCCATACATTAGATAGGCTTTCAGGCGACGCCACAACGCCCACTGGACAGTTTAAAGCAAGTTAAGTGACGTAACCTGCTTGAAACGTTCCACTGAACTTACGTTAGACAGAACAGTGTGCAGGTACATACATTCGTCACTTGATTGTTGACTCAGGGCTGAAGTCCACTTGTTACTACTAAGTAAACACACTTGTAGCAATAGTAGCCGGGCCTCTGTGGTATTATTTCCCTCTGGATATTCCGAGTTAAGAGATGATATTGCCAGGGATCATTACTTCGCTTCCCCATTCGGCGAGGACCATGGGAAACCCCAGCTGAAAACCCTGGCGGAAGCCTTCGGAATATCCTTGTCTGACCTTCACAATGACAGTCAGTTCCAGGCAGACTCATATCCAAAATCACATTACAATTTACAAGTTTACAAATTTATCACATGGAATCATACATTAGAAAACATCATTGGAAATTGTGCTTTATGGCAGTATTTAATTGAAGTTTTTACAAGTTTACAAATTTATCACATGGAATCATACATTAGAAAACATCATTGGAAATTGTGCTTTATGGCAGTATTTAATTGAAGTTTGTTTGAAGTATATGCTTTTTCACATAAATCATTATCAGCAATGTAAAGAAGTTGTATTACATTTTATGGAAAGTACATCAAGTTAGTTTAGTTGTAAGTTCACTTTCTAGTATTAAATGTTTCGTCAAACACCAGCTATGTTTACGCACAGTCGTGGTATAGTTATCACGTGCACTTTAAAAAAAAATATTTGTATATTTGGAATATGACAAGTAGAATGCTTTTCATGTTGTTTGGTTATACATGAATTTTAGTTTTTCTTCTGTCTTTAACACATTTACATTACATACACTACTGGCCATTAAAATTGCTACACCAAGAAGAAATGCAGATGGTAAACTGGTATTCAATGGATAAATATATTATACTAGAACTGACATGTGATTACATTTTCACGCAATTTGGGTGCATAAATCCTGAGAAATCAGTACCCAGAAAAACCACCTCGGGCCATAATAACGGCCTTGATACGCCTGGACATCGAGTCAAAGACAGCTTGGATGGCGTGTACAAGTACAGCTGCCCATGCAGCTTCAACACGACACCCCAGTTCATCAAGAGTAGTTACTGGCGTATTGTGACGAGCCAGTTGCTCGGCCACCATTGACCAGACGTTTTCAGTGGGTGAGAGATCTGGAGAGTGTGCTGCCAAGGCAGCAGTCGAACATTTTCTGTATCCAGAAAGGCCCGTACAGGACCTCCAACATGCAGTCGTGCATTATCCTGCTGAAATGTAGGGTTTCGCAGGGATCGAATGAAGGGTAGAGCCACGGGTCGTAACACATCTGAAATGTAACGTCCACTGTTCAAAGTGCCGTCAATGCGAACAAGAGGTGACTGAGACGTGTAACCAATGGCACCCCATACCATCACGCCGGGTGATATGCCAGTATGGCGCTGACGAATACATGCTTCCAATGTGCGTTCACCGCGATGTCGCCAAACACGGTTGCGACCATCATGATGCTGTAAACAGAACCCGGATTCATCCGAAAAAATGACGTTTCGCCATTCATGCACCTAGGATCGTCGTTGAGTACACCATCGCAGGCGCTCCTGTCTGTGATGCAGCGTCAGAGGTAACTGCAGCCATTGTCTCCGAGCTGATAGTCCATGCCGCTGCAAACGTCGTCGAACTGATCGTGCAGATGGCTGTTGTCTTGCAAACGTCCCCATCTGTTGACTCAGGGATCGAGACGTGGCTGCAGGATCCGTTACAGCCTTGCAGATAAGATGACTGTCATCTCGACTGGTAGCGATACGAGGCCGTTGGGATCCAGCACGGCGTTCCGTTTTACCCTCCTGAACCCACCTATTCCATATTCTGCTAACAGTCACCGGATCTCGACCAACGCGAGCAGCAATGTCGCGATACGATAAACCGCAATAGGCTACAACCCGACCTTCATCAAAGTCGGAAACGTGATGGTTACTATGACACAACAGCCGGCCACGGTGGCGAGCGGTTCTAGGCGTTTCAGTCCGGAACAGCGCGCCTGCTACGGTTGCAGGTTCGAATCCTGCCTCGGGCATGGATGTGTGTGATGTCCTTAGGTTAGTTAGTTTTAAGTAGTTCTAAGTTCTAGGGGACTGAAGAATTCAGATGTTAAGTCCCATAGTGCTGAGAGCCATTTGAACCACTTTATGACATAACAATATACATATATATTCATACATTATAAAATACACTCCTGGAAATTGAAATAAGAACACCGTGAATTCATTGTCCCAGGAAGGGGAAACTTTATTGACACATTCCTGGGGTCAGATACATCACATGATCACACTGACAGAACCACAGGCACATAGACACAGGTAACAGAGCATGCACAATGTCGGCACTAGTACAGTGTATATCCACCTTTCGCAGCAATGCAGGCTGCTATTCTCCCATGGAGACGATCGTAGAGATGCTGGATGTAGTCCTGTGGAACGGCTTGCCATGCCATTTCCATCTGGCGCCTCAGTTGGACCAGCGTTCGTGCTGGACGTGCAGACCGCGTGAGACGACGCTTCATCCAGTCCCAAACATGTTCAATGGGGGACAGATCCGGAGATCTTGCTGGCCAGGGTAGTTGACTTACACCTTCTAGAGCACGTTGGGTGGCACGGGATACATGCGGACGTGCATTGTCCTGTTGGAACAGCAAGTTCCCTTGCCGGTCTAGGAATGGTAGAATGATGGGTTCGATGACGGTTTGGATGTACCGTGCACTATTCAGTGTCCCCTCGACGATCACCAGTGGTGCACGGCCAGTGTAGGAGATCGCTCCCCACACCATGATGCCGGGTGTTGGCCCTGTGTGCCTCGGTCGTATGCAGTCCTGATTGTGGCGCTCACCTGCACGGCGCCAAACACGCATACGACCATCATTGGCACCAAGGCAGAAGCGACTCTCATCGCTGAAGACGACACGTCTCCATTCGTCCCTCCATTCACGCCTGTCGCGACACCACTGGAGGCGGGCTGCACGATGTTGGTGCGTGAGCGGAGGACGGCCTAACGGTGTGCGGGACCGTAGCCCAGCTTCATGGAGACGGTTGCGAATGGTCCTCGCCGATACCCCAGGAGCAACAGTGTCCCTAATCTGCTGGGAAGTGGCGGTGCGGTCCCCTACGGCACTGCGTAGGATCCTACGGTTTTGGCGTGCATCCGTGCGTCGCTGCGGTTCGGTCCATGGTCGACGGGCACGTGCACCTTCCGCCGACCACTGGCGACGACATCGACTTACTGTGGAGACCTCACGCCCCACGTATTGAGCAATTCGGCGGTACGTCCACCCGGCCTCCCGCATGCCCACTATACGCCCTCGCTCAAAGTCCGTCAACTGCACATACGGTTCACGTCCACGCTGTCGCGGCATGCTACCAGTGTTAAAGACTGCGATGGAGCTCCGTATGCCACGGCAAACTGGCTGACACTGACGGCGGCGGTGCACAAATGCTGCGCAGCTAGCGCCATTCGACGGCCAACACCGCGGTTCCTGGTGTGTCCGCTGTGCCGTGCGTGTGATCATTGCTTGTACAGCCCTCTCGCAGTGTCCGGAGCAAGTATGGTGGGTCTGACACACCGGTGTCAATGTGTTCTTTTTTCCATTTCCAGGAGTGTATATACACGAAAATCATGAAGGAAAATATTTATTTACATTGTTATATGGGTACTGTCCTTTAGCAATGAGATTCCCAGCGTTGGCAAGTCTGTAACTGCCCCCATTCGTAATTTCTACCACCTTGTAGGGACAACTGTACAGAAGTTGCCTTCTCTTGTTCTGTTTTTTTTTTAGGCTAGAAGACATGGGGTATGTTCGTAATAATACTAACTCCTCTAGTTCGTATTTCCGTACATTTATTACGTTGTTATCATATTTTCTTTTTCGTTTGGCATCTTCATGCTTAACATCCCTTAAAGTCTGCCTACTCTTCACTTCCAGGTTTACTGTGGGTTCAGAGACTTCGTGTATTTGTGTTGTCCATTCATTCTGCTCGTTTTTATCAAACATGATTTCCTCTGGAATACACCCTGTCGAAGAATGGGGTAAGCTGCTGTATACATGTTGGAATTCGTTCAAATATTCCACCCTCTTAGTGCGTCGTCTATGAGTATATGTTCGTACATACCTATTGAGCTCTTTGAACACACATTCAACGAGGCTACTTTCGGTATGAAATTTGGAGATTAAGACCTGTTTAATGCCTTTTTCTTTCAGAAAATTTTCCCATTTGGCACGCATTGTCCGACAATATCACCTTCGAATTTCCTACATTCCGGATATAGTTATCTATTATCTTTTTGATAATCGGAACTGTGGTTGTAGCTCGAGCAGGATACAGCTCAAGGTATTTCGAAAACACGTCGTATATGACCACTGAGTATTTCACTCATCCTCGTGCCGTGGGGCGTGGCCCACTTAGGTCAATGGACACAAGTTCGAATGGCTTTGTGGGTAATATAGCATGCGGATTGGTTTTAACTGACACATTTACATGCTTGGTTTTCTAGCATATTTTACGGGATCTAATGGTCCTCTGTACAACTCGTTTTAAGTTTGGGTAGTAGAAAATCCACCCTTTTTCTTGGTACATTTCTCCACTCCATAAAGTCCCTATACTCGATGAGTGTACCATATTTACAATATTTGTCACAAAATATTATCAGACTCGACAAAATGACTCATAATATTACAGGCGCTATTTTCTCGTTTACATTACATTCATATCAGTTGAATAAATCGCGTCATACATTAGATACGCTTCCAGGTGAAGCCACAGCAGTCACTTTGTTAAAGTAATGTCCCGGAGATTGTAGACAGTTAAAACTGGACATATTTGTGATATCCGATTTCAATGGCAGTGCAAGTAAGTTATTTTCGACAAGTGAAGTAGGCCTGTCATACCACTTCTCAAAATATCACCTCTCTGCCGAAAACGCGATAAATTAGTAACAGTCCTTGTTCTCTACATTACCACTAGGAAAAAACAGTTAAAATAATTTGATTAACTCTTCCCGAGTTTCTCTGATATCTCGACTCTCACAATTAGACGTAAACACCAAATCAACACAATTTGCATGTGCAATGCCTGAAATAACGGACGCTATATAATATGCTTCAAACGTTCGATCGCGAAGGTGCAATGTCATTATATTTTCTTCACAACATACTTTAATTGTGTCACACAGAAGTCATATTTTAGGAAACTGTTCTTAGATCATACTTACAAAGATTCGTCGAAATCAAAGTGCGTTGATATGAAAATTGTTTGAGTATTTCCTAACGTAAGTAAATATGTATAAAATTTCAGTTAAATTGATGCAATAATGGACTGTATTAAAACAAAAATTAATGTGTGTAATTTAATATTTATTACTAACTAGAAATGTACTTTTGCAAAATTTTTGTCTGAAAGTAAATAAAGTTAACGTAGGACATATTTTTCATATTTTATGTAACATTACTAGTTACGTTTCTGCTCATACACGACGTTTTCAGTCTTTTCGAAAGCCCATCTTTTCTCTAGAACAAAACTTAACTTTGAGTTGAACAAAAAAAAACTAAAAAAATTCCGCTTCCAAGAAAAACTCCTTTTGGTTGAATTTGTGACGGATCAAAATTATTTTTATCGGTTTTCCAGTCTTACGGATATAATTACATTGTTTCAATCTATTATAATAGCAACCGAAAAATAAGATAAGTCAGGGAAAAGAATGTTATATTTATTGCTTCATTGTAACTAAAATCTGTTTTGATGCATTTGTTCTGGAAAAATCCGTACTTTGTCCACCCATGCAAGTATTCCTACAGGGACGGACAGAGCTTGGGCGCTGCAGGGATCATTCTGGGTGAGGTGGCTCCTGGAAGAGCAACAGACGGCTACGAGATTCTCTGCTTTAATTCTTAAGAAAGGATGGTAGTGCCCTATACTTGTCTGAATTAATGGTTCAACTTTGGAATTGAAGTAGATTTCAGTAGGTCACTATTGAGGAGCTGAGGAGATAGCGAGCTAGTGTCATTAAGACAGCACACACTCATGATTGGAAAAAACAGAACACCTTGAACGACTAGAGACAGGACGTTCATAATCACAAGACATGTGCATTAGTATGTTCTGCAGAAATGATTAGCATTTGAACGATATTAGCCCCGGGAATAGAGGTTCATGTTGATATCGCGGCGCAACTACCGGTAAAATGTGCCTGTGGCTCTTGTCGCTATAAACCGAAGTTAATGGCTCAGTGTGACTTGAGCAGACGTGCAGTATGCCTCGCAGATGTTTGCATGAACCCTACCGTCAAATCAGCAAGTTTGAAAGAGAGCGCATTATTGGCATGACAGAATGTGATGCACTCACCCGGGAAATTTCTGCTCGTGTGGGACGACATGTTTCGGCAGTGCGCAACGGGTGTGTGCATAATGGTTCATGGAAGGCCATAGAACACAAATACATGGTTCAGGTTGCTCCCCGCGAGAAGATCGACACCAGTGACGTAACCACTGAGACACAATGCCATAGCTGAACCATTTTAAAGCAGAAATTTCAATTGGTACCGTTACTCCTGAATAACGATAATGAGTAACATCAGATTTAGGATTTCCTAGTGGGTATGCGAGAGGCCAACACCTGAAGAGGCTTATATTTTGAAAATATAAGATTTAAGTTGCGATATAAAATTATGGTGCCGCCTGAGATTTATTTTGAATTTTTTTTATTTTTCATCTCGGTTAGTGTGGGGCTATTAGTCACTCATTCAAATCGACGTTTGACCATTGTAAAGCATTTACGTTCAGAAAGGAAAGAAAATAAACGTTCATTAGTTAAAAATAAATTTTAGTATATGATTTGTCGTTTACCCACGACGATCTTTCTATAACTGATTTTGAAAAGGTAAGAGTTTAAATGGAAAGCGAAAGTTATATTTCGGACATATAGCAAGTAGCGTAAGCACACTCAAGTCAGCGTCTTGTTCCAGACAATTGGACTGAGAATAGTTAAACCAATGAGGATCATTTTCGAAGACTAGCACCTTATGGCTTGAAACGTTAAAACAATGTCATAGGAGTTTGGCACTGTAATACTATGATTAATTAAATGCTAAAGTTGGCGAGAATATTCCTGAAAGGTTTACCAAAGAAATAACCTTGTTGTTGTTGTTGTGGTCTTCAGTCCTGAGACTGGTTTGATGCAGCTCTCCATGCTACTCTATCTTGTGCAAGTTTCTTCATCTCCCAGTACCTACCGCAACCTACATCCTTCTGATGTGCTTAGTGTATTCATCTCTTGGTTTCCCTCTACGATTTTTACCCTACACGCTGCCCTCCAATACTAAATTGGTGATCCCTTGATGCCTCAGAACATGTCCTACTAACCGATCTCTTCTTCTAGTCAAGTTGTGCCACAAACTTCTCTTCTCCCCAATCCTATTCAATACCTCCTCATTAGTTATGCGATCTACCCTTCTAATCTTCAGCATTCTTCTGTAGCACCACATTTCGAAAGCTTCTATTCTCTTCATGTCTAAACTATTTACCGTCCATCTTTCACTTCCATACATGGCTACACTCCATACAAATACTTTCAGAAAAGACTTCCTGACACTTAAATCTATACTCGATGTTAACAAATTTCTCTTCTTCAGAAGCGCTGTCCTTGTCATATCCAGTCTACATTTTATATCCTTTCTACTTCGACCATCATCAGTTATTTTGCTCCCCAAATAGCATAACTCTTTTACTACTTTAAGTGTCTCATTTACTAATCTAATTCCATCAGCATCACCCGACTTAATTCGACTACATTCCATTATCCTCGCTTTGCTTCTTTTGATGTTCATCTTAAACACTCCTTTCATGACACTGTCCATTCCGTTCAACTGCTCTTCCAAGTCCTTTGCTGTCTCTGACAGAATTACAATGTCTTCGACGAACCTCAAATTTTTTATTTCTTCTCCGTGGATTTTAATACCTACTCCGAATTTTTCTTTTGTTTCCTTTACAGCTTGCTCAATATACAGATTGCATAACATCGGGGAGAGGGTACAACCCTGTCTCACTCCCTCCCCAACCACTGCTTCCCTTTCATGTCCTTCGACTCTTATAACTGCCATCTGGTTTCTGTACAAATTGTAATTAGCCTTTGGCTCCCTGTATTTTACCCCTGCCACCTTCAGAATTTGAAAGAGAGTATTCCAGTTAACATTGTCAAAAGCTTTCTCTAAGTCTACAAATGCTAGAAACGTGGGTTTGCCTTTCCTTAATCTATTTTCTAAGATAAGTCGTAGGGTCAGTATAGCCTCACGTGTTCCAATATTTCTGCGGAATCCAAACTGATCTTCCCCGAGGTCGGCTTCTACCAGTTTTTCCATTCGTCTGTAAAGAATTCGTGTTAGTATTTTGCAGCCGTGGCTTATTAAACTGATAGTTCGGTAATTTTCACATCTGTCAACACCCGCTTTCTTTGGGATTGGAATTATTATATTGTTCTTGAAGTCTGAGGGTATTTCACCTGTCTCATACATCTTGCTCACCAGATGGTAGAGTTTTGTCAGGACTGGCTCTCCCAAGGCTGTCAGTAATTCCAATGGAATTTTGTCTACTCCCGGGGCCTTGTTTCGACCCCGGCGGGGTCAGGAATTTTCTCTGCCTCGTGATGACTGGGTGTTGTGTGATGTCCTTAGGTTAGTTAGGTTTAAGTAGTTCTAAGTTCTAGGGGACTGATGACCATAGATGTTAAGTCCCATAGTGCTCAGAGCCATTTGAACCATTTGAACCTTGTTTCGACTCAGGTCTTTCAGTGCTCTGTCAAACTCTTCACGCAGTATCATATCTCCCATTTCATCTTCATCTATATCCTCTTCCGTTTCCATAATATTGTCATCAAGTACATCGCCCTTGTATAGACCCTCTATATATTCCTTCCACCTATCTGCTTGCGCTTCTTTGCTTAGAACTGGGTTTCCATCTGAGCTCTTGATATTCATACAAGTGGTTCTCTTTCCTCCAAATGTCTGTTTAATTTCCCTGTAAGCAGTATCTATCTCACCCCTAGTGAGCTAAGCCTCTACATTTGTCCTCTAGCCATTTTGCACATCCTGTCGATCTCATTTTTGAGACGTTTGTATTCCTTTTTGCCTGCTTCATTTACTGCATTTTTATATTTTCTCCTTTCATCAATTAAATTCAATATTTCTTCTGTTACACAAGGATTTCTACTAGCTCTCGTCTTTTGACCTACTTGATCTTCTGCTGCACTCACTACTTCATCCCTCAAAGCTATCCATTCTTTTTCTGCTGTATTTCTTTCCGCCAAACCTGTCAATTGCTCCCTTATGCTCTCCCTGAAACGCTGTACAACTTCTGGTTTAGTCAGTTCATCCAGGTCCTATCTCCTTAAATGAACTTATATGTATATAAGTATTACATTGAACATTCATGAGTAGCGGAACAAATAACCAGAGATGTTACCTAAAGAAGATCTTTTACGTTGCGTTAGAATGTATTACGAAAATGTTTTAGTTTAGAAACTTTTAAACACTTTAGGAATTTGGGGGTAACTGGTGGTATACAAAAGTAGTAGGGTAAGGGCAGCACAATCCCACTTTTAATATCAAACTGATATGCAAATTAATTTAATTGATCAAATAATTACCCCCTCACCCCACTGCACCGAAAGTCCACCTGGGATTGGCGGAAAATTAAAAATGGCGGTGCCCTTTCTGGGACTCGAATCCTGGTCCTTCTAGACAGAATGCCCAAGTGCACCTCCCAAATCATGGAAGCTGACCAGATGCAGGAGAGGAAGCTTAGGTTATCTACTTTATTCATTTTGGTTAAGAAATTGAATTAGAGATAGGACCTAATTATGTAATTAATCATAAAGATTGGTCCCAATTACACAGCTGTATGCATCGCACTACACAAGGAGTGCATAAAATCGTAAACTCTATATACATGTCCTCTCTGCGTAAACTCGGGAAAAAAACTTCCACTAGTTTGCTGCGAGAACTACCAATTACCACAGAATATCCTTATTTCAATACCTTCATCATTGTAAAGGAAAAGCAAGAATTTAAACTCCAAAGAAAAAACATCTATGTTAAGCAATTTCTTTCAACTTGATGGACAAATTATTTTACTTATTTTACGTTCAACAACAAGAACCTATAATTCAAGAGGATGCTGCTGTTTTGTACACTATGACAAGTCCCATTTTACCAATGCAAAGCTATATCACACCAACATTTACAATGCAAATCGTAAGAGCCTGTCTGGTAACAGAACCTCCTATAAGGTTTTACTTCTCCACTCGTGGACTGGGTATTGTGTTGTCCTCATCATCATTTCATCCTTATCGACGCGTAAATCGCCCAGTGTGGCGTCACATGAAATAAGACTTGCAACACGGCGGCCAACCTTCCCCGGACAGGGCCTCCCAGACAACAATGCCATACAATCATTTCATTTCATTTACTACAACTATCCTTTCGATACATAGAAACCAATTACTGTCTGTGCGCTTACATTTATATTTTTCGTCCATACCTCCCCTCTACCGACCTGTGGGTAAACTTTCTTTCATCCAGCAGGTACTCTTTCACAATAGCAGCAGAGTCTTGCTTTATATTTTTGTAAGCAATTTACACACTGCCTGTTTCATGCAATCTACTCACATGTCGGGAAAAAGCACTGTCATGTCGATGTTCCGCAACAAGCTATAATTGAAGTGGTATATACATTGTAATTAGAGGTTACGAAGTATGAAATAACACAGGACTTGCGGTAACATCTATTTTTAAACATGCAGTCGTGACGATAATAATAAAACCAGTCATGATTCAATGAGGATAGATACAGAAGATTTGTATTAATTTTATGAGCAAAATCTGTGTAGTTTTAAGAGAAGTATCTGTATGAAAACTTTAACAAGTTACACCACTCCTTGTAATAGAACCTCCTACAAGATTTAACTGCGTCTCTCTCTCTCTCGAACAACAAGTACCGTCTCCGTCTTCATCAACGGCCGCGGTGGTCTCGCGGTTCTAGGCGCGCAGTCCGGATCCGTGCGACTGCTACGGTCGCAGGTTCGAATACTGCCTCGGGCATGGATGTGTGTGATGTCCTTAGGTTAGTTAGGTTTAAGTAGTTCTAAGTTCTAGGGGACTGATGACCACAGCAGTTGAGTCCCATAGTGCTCAGAGCCATATGAACCATTTTCGTCTTCATATCGAGCGTATTAGATATACATGTATTGCTCTATTTGAGCTGGTGGCGAGAGGTCTAACAAGGGGAGGCCGCCAATTATGAAATTCAGATCCGATTCATACTGCGCATAATAAAAGCTCATAGCCAGAGGTGTAATGTGGCAAAGCACCAAGATGCACTTCTCAGCCGTTGTCGAGAAAATCGACAGTTAAAAGAAACCGTTGACGTGAAATACTCTCTACGATTTGTAACTTCCTACAGCGTCGTGGCGCAGCGGTAGGCGCTCGCGTTCGTAATCCGAAGGTCACCGGATCGAATCTCGCACCATGCAACTTTTTTTTTAGTATTTGTTATTTGTAATTTTATATATATATATATATATATATATATATATATATATATAAAAAATTCAATCAGTTGCAACAATTATGCATATAATAAGTTGTTGAAAGTCGTTTGCCGTGGAAAAACTGGCGACTTCGAACATGATTATGTTTTCTGCAAACAAAGTTGTATTTCACAAATGTTATTAATTGTCTTCATAATGTTTACACGTGTAGTTAACGGAAGACGTAGAAACGATATTCCGAAACGAATACGTATAGTGTAAGTCAAACGTTCGAATTAGAGACCCCGTGAGATATATATTTGAATTACAAAAAACAAATACTAAAAAAAATTGCATGGCGCGAGATTGGATCTGGCGACCTTCGACTTACGAACCCAAGCACTTACCGCTGCGCCATGACGCTATAGGAAGTTATACATCGTAGAGAGTATTTCACCGCAACGGTTTCTATTAACTCGATTTTCTCGACAACGGCTGAGAAGTGCATCTTGGTGCTTAGCCACATTACACCTCTGGCCATGATCTTTTATTATGCGCAGTATGAATCGAATCTGAATTTCACAATTGGCGGCCTCCCCTTGTAAGTGTCCTGCACAGAACTGTGCAAACTGTTTTCGACTGTACTAGGGGAAGAAAACATCCAACATACTATGAATCACAACAGAGGGTTCCTGTATTGTTCCTGCATAAGCAGTTTATTACATTCTTTTTTTCCAGCTGTAACACATCCAAGCAGTGTACGGCTACAGCTTTGTATACTGTCATACACTTTGTTTTTCTACCACGATTTCGAGGTCTGTGTCAGATGATAAAACCGACATTAACACATTTCCATCCATTGGCTCCCACAAAAAGTTGAACATTTCCTGGTATAAACTATGCAGCTCGCACAACACACAGGATGGTAGAAATAAAACACAGAAGTGATGTTTCTCATTAACAAAAATGTGGAAGAGACCGCGACATACGGAAACTGGAAGAGTTTACGGCATTGTAGAGCATTTCCAACAGCTATCGGGAGGTGATGATCTATGCAGCTAATCTCATCCTCCACAATCACGATATAGTATATGTCTCAGTGTTCCTTTAGATGAGCATTGTTACCATATTTGGCAGTCATGTACATGATTAATGCCCCAGTGTTGACCATCACCAGAAGATGCTGCTCACAACATGTGGTGGAAATAAAAAGAGAAACTGTTATCTTATTGGTGAAAAATGAACTGTGGAGGCATCGCAGGACACGGGAGTAGGACAACACTGTAGCATTGAGGAACGCTTCCAAACAAATGTCTGGAGGTGAAGACTTCTATATTTAATCCCACGCTCCACAGTGACAAGTAGCAGGTATCCAGTGTTCTGCCGAGGCACTCTCCATCTCAACCAAGTGGTGTCAGTCAATCATTATGTGGTTATCAACAGCTTATCAGTGGACTTATTGGATGGCAAAACCACCATTGGTACTGTAATATGCACAGAAGCTGATAGCGCAATCAATTTGAGCAGTTTTACCAGCAGTTACATAATTTTAATGCCGGCCACCGATTTAGCAGCATGGTTCCCAATTTCTGTATCATCACTAGTTACCCCTCCACTACTTCGGAAGTTCCATATACTAGATTGCGAATGCGAATAGATGACTATACAGTCTGTCCGTATGGCCATATACATCGAAGTATATCAGTTGTTCTGTAATTTCAACACCAGCCAATGACACAGCAGAATGCTCCCGAACTTCTGTATCATCACTGAATCACCACTCCACTACTTTGGAAGTACCATATACTAGATTTTGAATGCAGATAGATAATTGTGCAGTATCTCCATTTGGCCATACAGCACCCTATACTGATGCAATTAATTTTTCTACCTCTTTACAGCATATCGATCACAACGCAATATTTACAATTACGACTGACTATCCTGCCCTGTGAGGATATTCCATTTGTAGGATAAAGTCGCAGATTGACAGATCCTTCCCATGCTGCCCTTGACCAATCCTCGCTGCAACACGGTCGCAATTTAATCTGCAACTGACCAGAAGTAGGAGGGTCCTACGCCCACTATATTCCATGTCTCGTGAAAGAACAGGGGAGCTATGACCGTAACTGCTGTTCAGCAAAGACTGCTCTGCACAAATCTTACCCATGGTACCCATCCAAATGCAGAAGATCTCTCGAGAGGGGTGAATGTCAAGGAGGGTAGCACCTCTTATCGGTGTAGAGTAGACACTTGAGTGTTGTGGTGATACAACAGATAGTTAAGAAGAAACGTGTGGTTGATACATGGTGAAGCTCCAGACTGATGGCGTTTGAAACATTTCACGTAAATCAATTGTGCTATCAATTCTGAAGTAATATTCCTGTCTAGAGTCAGTGCCGAGAAGGTACCAGTGAAGAGGAGTAGAGCATAAGCACACACTCACATGGCTACAGGGGACTTAAAAATGCTATATTGTTAAAGTCATATGGTTCCCGAAGTATTAGTTGTGCGGAATGCAAAGCTCTTAATACTCTAATGCAGGATATATTTGTCCAACATCAGACATACAAGTTTCCATTCCCCAAGCATTATGCTGAAAAACTTTAAAACGATAAAACTACTTCCTTCTATACTATTCTGTCCGCAGTTCGTGGTCTCCCGGTAGCGTTCTCGCTTCCAGAGCACAGGGTCACGAATTTGATTCCCGGTGGGGTCAGGGATTTTCGCCTGCCTCGAGATGACTGGGTGTTGCTATGTCGTCCTCATCACCATCATTCATCCCCATTACGGTCGTAGGAATGCAATGGCAAACCACCTCTGCTAGGACCTTGTCTAGTACAGCGGTGCGGGTCTCCCACATCGTCCCCTACGCTCTGTCAAGGAGTATGGGACTTCATCATCATCATCATACTATTCTGGGTCCTAGAAAGTCATTGTCAGTGTATATCCGCTGCTTGAGCTACTTATAAACCAACTAGAACGAAGTCAAGAGACTGCTGTGCAGTCTCTTAGGAAATTAATGGATTTTATATGTCTTTGTAAGTCAGAAATGTACGAACCCTGTATCACTCTTCCCACATCAGTCGTGCTTATCATTAACAGTAGTCATATTGCTTTTTAAGGATGCAGCTATGTCTCACTAGGAAATAGAGCGCGGAGAAACCGGCATGAATATTTTCTATAGCAAATAGAGTGAGGTACCACTCACACTGTGCTCCACGAAAATGCACATGAAGAAGTAGCAACTTCTTACGAGGGAGTAAGCACCATGATCAGTAGCCAAAGGAGATTTGACAGTCTTATTGCTGTTTACAGTAACATCACGACATCTCTGGTGGCATTCCCCTTGCACAAAGAAGTCCTGGTCTGATTTAGGGTAGTTTTTTTCATGTGTGGAATCATATTGCAATTCCGTCCTAACACCATGTCTCTTGAGTACACCGTGCTCACACTATTAAAGGTGATATTTGTGGCATCTGTTCACTCACCCACAGAACACTCTAGGAAACGGGTAAAATCTGATGAATGCATTGATTCTTCTCCTTATTATTTAAGGAGTAACATTGTTTGGGAGAAACAACCCTAAGTCGGTAATACCTATATTCGACTGCATGTGTGAGAACACAGTTATAGATTTGGATACATATGTTTTAAAATGGCGCCTCTGTGTAATACTTACGTCGCCCCTTTTTTTACGTATGTGTTACAAAAACCCACGTAGTTTACAGGGGGAGGTGGAGAGTTGAAAGTGAATCCAGCCAGAGCATAATTCTTATGCTTTTCTCGGTCTTGAGTGTCAGGGTACCCCCAACCCACTTCAGTTCCCTGCATTTCATGGTACTTCTCTCTGATTTTATGTATTCTCAGTCAACTTACATAATTTTGCAATTTTTTTGCGATTTTACGTATTTCATTGTATTTCCCTCAACTTTACGTACTTCTCATCAATTTGTCGAAATTATACCATGTTTGCTCGATTTTTACCGATTTTATGTCATTTTTCGTATTTGTTTTGATCTTTTCTTTATGTATATGGTCGTATTGTTGGCATGTCCATCCATTGTTTCCTTTTATACGAGATTTGCGTGTCATATACAAAAACCTACAAAAAAATCCCAAGAGTTCCCTCCTCCCGATGATCTACATGCATGCATTTTGGACAGGAAGATCATGAAAAGTATATTAACACTCACCTCGTACCTAGATGTGACTCAACGAGTAGTGCAGATTGGAAACTCGTAGTCTGGAAATAAGTCCTTGTACTACTACGACACATCAGAGAACTTGTCTGCATATTCATGTAGCGATGCACTTGATGGAAACTCCAAGTCTGGCACAGTTCTACACGTTGATCTAACTTCACTCTACCATGTAGGGATCTGCAACAGAGAGTTGACAAATGTTCAGAGTTGATTTCTGCTGCTGCTCTGATATTTTTTTCCCCTTAAGTATATGCTCTGATTACTTACCAGATGAACTTCGCTACATTTTTTTACAACTTCCAACTCTGACACATCCCTACAACCATGTCAGAACATCTACAAACTATAAATTTAGATTTTAGGTATTTTTTATCCTAGTAATAATTTATTCATTAGTCGACGGTGTGTCGACTGCACTTAGCAACCTGAAACGTTAGAGCTTCCCCTCCCCGTACCTAGAGAGTACGCACCACCTGCAACGTAATTTATAGACGAATAGTTAACAAATTATGCATTCGAAACTCAACCGTCCGCCGGTGACAGCTCTATAGACATCGCGAAGTCTCGATTTCAACTGTTTGTACGGTATTTTCGACAGCGCTACAGCCCCGCAATTAGCGAGAAACTCTTCGCAAAACGATTCTATAGGGCATGTAAGCGCATTTAAAATTCATCGTGCTAAAGAGCATAACATCTTCGATGCAAGTTATATTAACGACATTTCCTAACAGTATTTTCTAGATTCTCCAGTAACAAGAACAAACCAAGGCATCCTGGTGCGCCTACCACCCATCATTTTATACTCTTAAAGATCCATGACGATGGCACGTAATCATCCCAATTCAGCTATTTTGTGTGCTAGATGTCCATTGGAAAGATGGAGACAGTTCTTCGTGAGTGTTATTCTTATGTACGGTAGAGAACAGCACATTAATCAAACGGTATAGTACTGTACTCGAATGCGCCCAATCGGTCACAACTAAATATTCTACAGATGGAATGAATTAGCTCCATTTTTGTATGTCTACATCCATGAGTGTGTTGCGGATGGCTCCAATATACCCAACCCAGTCTTCCCGATGGTGGATACATCATGCATTATGTCCGGAACAGTGTCTAGAGGATGATGCGCAATGCATTATCTCCAGGAGAGGTTCGAAGGTGGATCCACTAGCGAGAGGACTAGGTGAGGTTAATGGCAGCCATACATGACACTTGCATATGCATAGACACGCAGAAAGTAGAGCATATGCACTGCATCTGTAGAATACGTAGCTGTGAGTGACTGGGTGCACTCTAGTAGAGTACTATACAATACCATCCGACTAATTTACTGTTCTCACTCATGGAGTCGAATATAGGTATTACCGAATTAGGGTTGGTTCTCACAAACAATGTTATTCCTTAATACTTAAGGAGAAGAATCAATGCATTTATCCGACTTAAGACATTCCCTACAGTGTTCTGTAGAAGAGTGAACCAATGCCACATATGTCACTTTAATAGTGTGAGGGGGTGTACTCGAGAGACGTAATGTTAGTACAAAATTACTGTATTATCCTACACATGAGCAAAACTACCTAACATCAGACCAGAAATTCTTCGTGCAAGAGGAACGCTACCAGAGCTGTGGCGCTACTACTGTAAACAGCTATAAGAATGATAAACCTCCTTTGGCTACTGATCATGGTGCTTACTACCTCGTAAGAAGTTGCTGCTTCTTAGAGTGCATTTTCGTGGAGCACGATGTGGGTGGCACCTCGCTGTATCAGCTGTCAAAAATATTCATGTTTGTTTTTCCTCGCTCTATTTCGTAGTGAGACATAGCTGCATCCATAAACAGCAAAACTACTACTTATAATAATGATAAGCACGACTGACGTAGGAAGTGTGATACAGGGCTCGTACAAAAAAATGGCTCTGAGCACTATGGGACTCAACTTCTGAGGTCATTAGTCCCTCAGAACTTAGAACTACTTGCACCTAACTAACCTAAGGACATCACACACATCCATGGCCAAGGCAGGATTCGAACCTGCGACCGTAGCGGTCTCGCGGTTCCAGACTGCAGCGCCTAGAACCGCTCGGCCACTTCGGCCGGCTGGGGTAGTACATTTCCGACTTACAAAGACATATAAAATCCATTAATTTCGTAAGAGTCTGCACAGCAGTATCTTGACTTCGTTCTAGTTGATTAATAAGTAGCTTAAGCGGCGGATATACACTGACGGCGCCTTCCTAGAACCCAGAATACTGTAGAAGGAAGTAGTTTTATCATTTTAAAGTTTGTCATTGTAGTGATTAGGGAAGGAAATTTGCAGGGTGGTTGCATGTCTGATGTTGGATAAATATATCCTGCTTTAGAGTATTAAAAGTATTGCATTCCACACGAATAATACTTCGGAAACCATACGGCTTTAACAATATTGCATTTTAGGTGCAGAACCGTGTAGCTTTATGCTCTACGTTCATTTGTCTCGCGTTGGTACCTTTCTGGTACTGACTCCAGACAGTGGAATAGCACTTCAGAATTGGTAGCAGAATTAAATTACATGAAATATTTCAAGCTCCATCCGTATGGATGTCCAAAGAGCATTTTTTTTTCTCAGCCAAAAACGATGCTACGATTGCGAAAAGTTACATAAGTATTATTTGAACTCGCCTGAGTGAGCGCACCAAGTTTCTGTCACTTCTCACAGATAGCGTAGTTTGCAGGACAGTTTCAAAATGGCGTCTGTAAGTGTCGTGCATTACAAGCAACAAGTCGTCATTGAATTTCTCGCTGCAGAAAAAGAAACTGTTGGAAATATTCACAAATGCTTGTGCAGAGTCTATGGAGCATCTGCTGTCGACAGAAGTACAGCTAGTCGCTGGGCACGGAGGGTGAGGTCATCAGAAGGCGGTTCAACGGAGCTCCACGATTTGCAGCAGTCGTGGAGACAAACGACGGCTTTCACATGTTGCAACGAGCTGATGTCATTCGCGAGGACTCGGCAGTTGGCGCTGCATCTGCCAATCAGCAAAGGAAGTGTGGCTCCGCCATCAGGACAAGGATTGGTACTGATAGGAGGAAGGCCATAGAAAGGGATGGAGATTACGTGGAAAAATATGGCGTGTAGACAAAACTCCATTCTTAAGTCTCATTATCTTCAACACAGAACTGTTGAAGAAAAAAATGCGGTACATATACACCGATACAGTCCTCGACATGCAAGCATCTCGAGAGATCTTGTGCATTTGGATGGGTACCATGGGTAAGATTGGTGTGGAGAAATTACGGACAAAGCTCACCCTGTTCCTTCACGAGACATGGAATTTAGTGGGTGTAGGACGCTAGTAGTATAGGCGTCGGTATGAGACAAAACCCTCAACATTTTGCGCAAAATAAAGATGACGTCTCCCTGAAGCTGCAACATTTTGGCCACAAGATGGCTGCCACTTTCTTGCAAAATGTTGTCGACTTTATGGCAGCCGCCTAAACGGTAACTTTTTGCGAAGATGTTGGTGACTTTATGGTGACCTCTTTTTGCATTAAAGATGGCAGTCGCCTAAAGAGTAACTTTTTTGCAAAATATTGGCGGATTTTTAGCGGCCACTTTTCTGCGGGCACGTTTTTGCGCAAAAGATGACACCTCCCTGAAACCGCAGCTTCCTGGACAAAAGATGGCGGTCACTTTTGTCGAGCACTTTTTGGCAAAATGTTGGCGACTTTATGTCGGCCGCCTAAACGGTAACTTTTTTGCAGAATGTTGGCGGCATTTTGGCGGACACGTTTTTGGCGGCCAGGCGTTGGTCAGCGCAACTGGCGAGCTGTCCTACATGAAAACTGAATTGCATAATTGAAATATTTTATGTGTGTGTGTATACAATAAAATGGCTGCGAAAGGAAATGGCTTGAATAATTATACTATGCAAGAACTAAAAGATGAAGCGAAAAAATGGGCTTAGAAGGTTATTCAGAGCTGAAAAAACAGCAACTTATTGATCTTATTAATAATGATCAAGTGAATGAAAAACATGAAGAGGAACCTATTCAGCCACTAACTGAACAACAGCCACTTATTAATCAAATGTGTAAATTTTTAAAATTTTAATGATTATAAGAATTGTATTCAACAAATGAAATAATTGGCGATTATATCAAAAAAGAAAATCCATTCAAACGTGCCAGTTGGAGAACTATATCAAGATGGGAAAAACTATCTGAAGATTTCATGAGAGATTTTCAAGACAAATTAGATTGGACTGAAATATTATACAATCAAAAAAATGTCTGAAGGTTTCATGAGAGAGTTTCATGACCAATTATACTGGTATCACGTATCAAACCATCAAACGCTGTCCGAAGATTTCATGAGAGAATTCCAAGACAGATTAGACTGGTTTCAAATATCAGCACATCAAAAACTATCTGAAAATTTCATGTGAGAATTCGCAGATACATTAGACTGGGGATGTATGTCATTGCATCAAAAGATGTCTGAAGATTTGATGCGAGATTTCCAAGATAGATTATTAAGGAAGGTATAGCGCTCTGTCAAAAACTGTCTGAAGATTTTATAATGGAATTGTAGTATAAAGTAAATGGAAGTAATTTTGAAATTTCAATATCTATCTGATCGCTCAAACAAAAAATATTATGCCCACATTAAATACTGACCGAACAATCTTAAAATGACTGTTCTATATGCTTAACAGATGGAAATGGTCAATTTGTGCTAACAAAATACAAACACCTTTTTCATAAAGAATGCGTTGACCAGTGATTAGCAATGCAAAATAATTATCCAATGTGTAGCACTGTTATGAAGAGAAATATTGAAGAGAAATATGAAGAGAAATATTGAAGAGAAGTATTGTAAAGTACGAACCAAACTATGAAATGGAATTGAGAGAAAAACAGCCTAAAATACTTATTTCATTTTTTGACCTTCAAACGCAGGAAATAGTGGGAATCAGCGGCAAAAGAAATTTTGAACTGGATATTACAAATTGCTGTAATTCTATGGAGTTTGACATGCCGTATCTTCTGTTTGTGGTATTTCAGACCCACAGAAAAGGAACTCAAGATGCAGATTTGTCGTTGTATGATCATTTTAAGCTGCAAAATATTTATCTCAAGAACGGTGTTTGCCTCTGTAAGTTACGAAGTAATAGGCGACGGAAATATTTATTGCCGTAGGTCACCATAAGAAACGTTACACTGTCTGCGGAGCTATGAACATAGTTTATTGTGTTATTATTCAAAGAGTTACAGCAAAAAGATACAATTTTTTAAATGGAACAATAGTTGTTTCTATCATGCACTGGAATTAGTAACATCAGCTGTGTATACATCAATTTAAATTACATTTCTATCACTTTTAGTTTGGGAACTACAACCCTTCAAAGTTTCAGGGGCAGATACTACACACGCTGCACATAACGCAATACGCCTTCTAAATGTGGTGTGGCCGAATTGTAACGTCGCCTGTGTCACGGAGCGAGAAGCTTCCTCGATGCGCTGTTAGACTGCCGATTGTCGCCGCACACGGGCGTATACCCGGCAGTTCGAGCCACAGAAACCAACGGGGCTCAATATACCACAATTACTGACATCGGATTAAGATGGCATACACGAATAACGAGTACGTTGACATGTTGCTAAATAAATGTCGTGTGTCTAGGGCAGGGCTTAACAACTGGCCGGTTTTGAGCGCGAGTACTCGCGTCTGCTCAGGCAGGTGCTCGCGAGCAGCTGCAAGGTCGCGGAGTAGGGAGGGTTGGGAGGGAGGGGAAATGCGCGCGCACGTATGAATAGGACCGCAGCGTGCCTATTGAATTCGCGCCGACTGTGTAACGTTAAAAGTACTACTATCAGCTCTAACAGTCACTTCGCTGGTTAAGAATCATGTCAAGTTGCCGTTGTGTAACCCCAACCATGCTTTCGCAGTTCAACCCCCATTGGGAGGAATTGTATCTGTTTACAGAAAAAGATGATGTTGCAAAATGTTTAGTGTGTCACAAAACGCTGAATTCTTTTAGGAAATTTAATTTGCAGCGACATTATATGTCGTACCACGTGAAAGACTACGGAAGTGGAAAATGTGATGGACCAGATCGTGCACAGGAAGTTATTAAACTTAAAAGGAAGCTATCCGAAGAAGATCTGAACGACGAAGAAAAATCAACTGAGGCAGCTCTCAGAATGAGTTACAAAATTGCTTTGCTTTTAGCAAAATCCCTGCTCCCCATCACTGATGGCGATTTAGTAAAAGAATGTTTGGTAGTTGCCGCAGAACATTTGTGTCCATCTCAAGTTGAACAGTTTAGGATTGTGCCATTATCTAACATGACCATTATGCGTCGCATACAGGACATGGCAGACGACGTCCAGAGACAGCTTGCAAATATCTATAAAGATTTTATGGCGTATTCTCTATCTCTGGACGAAAGTGTTGATATCACAGGAACAGCGCAGCTTACCATATTTATTAGAGGTGTTAATAGAGATCTTCAGGTGAGGGAGGAGCTCCTCGATGTAGTAGCCATGAAGAACACTACAAGCGGAAGTGATATTTTAAGTAGTGTTGAAGAAAGTGTTGAAAATATAGGATTGTCGTGGAATTCTTTAGTTTCAGTGTCTACAGATTGTGCACCAGCGATGACAGGGAAAAAATCAGGTTTCGTCGCGCTGTTGAAGGAGAAAATGCAAAACTGACCGTGCCGAATGAAACAAGGGGCATTCACTGGCTGATCCACCAGGAAAACTTATGTGCAAAGAGTATCACTCCAAAAAATGTGATGAGTGTTGTTTTTCGTACAACCAATTATATAAGGAAGCATGGGCTACAACACAGGTAATTTAAAAGCTTTCTTCAGTATGTAGAAAGCCAGTATGGTAGCCTGCCTCATTACAGTGAGGTCCGCTGACTTAGTCGAGGCGAATTATTAAATCGAATTTTTTGCCTATTAGATGAAATAAATATGTTCATGGAAATAAATAATATGCGTGTTCCTGAACTGAAAGAGCCTTCATGGAAATGTGATCTCGCGTTCTTAGCAGATTTAATTAGCCATTTGAATGCTTTGAACATTTCACTACAAGGTAAAGATCTGCTAATTACTCATTTCATAGATCGAATACGAGCTTTTAAAATGAAATTGACACTTTGGGTGAGTCAGCTGGAAACAGGAAATCTAGCTCATTTTCCTACATTATCATCCATGCAAGATGTTCACAAAGACTGTGAACGTTATTCACATGCCCTTAAGGAAGAATTTGATCAACACTTTCAAGATCTGACAGCATTAGACAGTGATTGTGATCTGTTCGACTCTCCATATTCAGCGAATATTGAAGAGATTCGTCCTGAGCTGCAACTAGAAATTATTGACCTGCAGTGTGACAGAGAATACAGAGACAAATTTCAGAACAAGAAAAACATTTTGGAATTCTACAGAGGCTTCCCTCAGGATAGATTTCCTCGTTTGCACAAACTGGCGGCTACAATAACATCAGTGATCTGTTCCACGTATGTTTGTGAACAACTGTTCTCTGCAATGAAATGTAACAAGACGCGCCTGAGAAACGCATTGTCTGATCGAAATTTAAACTGCATGCTGCGCCTACAATGCACAAGAACAATTACTCCGAACATAGACGCAATTGTAAAGGGCAAAAAGTACAAGATAACCGAGAACCCCACACTTCAGTGACACCTTTTATTGTGTAACAGTTCACAAATTAATACGAATGTAGAGGCATACACTAAGTTAATAAAATTATGTGGCACGTGTACATTCTCCTTTATTTGTTTCATTTGTCGCAGTAATAATTCGTGAGTGATATCCCTGCAGGTGGCCGCGGATTTACATTGACTGGCGGCAGCTGTTGTGTGCCCCACGTGACTCTCCCCACTCTCCGCTCTGGTCCGGTAGTGGGGGTAGCGTGCTCGCGCTGCTCCGTGCTCGCGCCTTGCTGCCCACAGCTTGCTCCGCGAGCACGTATGTTGTGAAGCCCTGGTCTAGGGCCTCCCGTCGGGTAGACCGTTCGCCGGGTGTAACTCTTTCGATTTACGCGTCGATGGGTATGAAATGATGATGATTAGGTCAACACAACACCCAATCCCTGAGCCGAGAAAATCTAGAACCCAGCGGGAATCGAACTCGAGCCCTTAGAATTGACATTCTGTCGCGCTGACCACTTTTTCTTTTCTTTTCTTTTTTTTAGATCTCATTTTGTTCTATTTATTTCTTTGAATTTGTTTGAGGCAGACGTCCGATATTACCCGTTCAGGTTCTTTGTTGATCCGTTCACTCAGTTTCTTATTACAGAGGGTAGCTAACCCTCTGACCGAGCACGCTGAGCTACCGTGCCGGCAACACTCAGCTATCGGGGGCGGACGACATGTTGCTGAGCTCTGGGAGTGCCGACACGATGCCACTGAAGCAGCCAAGGCGTACGCTGTGAGATATCCTAGGCGAAGAGCTCCGGCAGCCATTACGTTTTTACGTGCCGAACAAACGGCTCCGGGAAACAGGCAGCTTGGTAATGCGCCGCAGTAACAGACGGAGAACTGCAAGAAGTGTGGAGACGGAGGTGTTCGTTTTAGCTGCAGTACACCACGGTCCTCATGTCATCTTACGAGTCGTTGCTGCGGTCGCTGGTGTCGGTCTCACATCTGTGTGGCGTGTAGTACAAGGTCACAGGTTTCATCCGTACCGTCTGTCACTGACCCAGGAGCTGCATGGGAACGATATAAAAAATATAAATATGTCAATTAATTGATGAAGATCCACTAAAAAATATATGCTTAAAATTTCTCAGTAATTATTCCGTGCTTAAGATCATAAGTCAAATTCCTCTTGCCATACATAATGACGTACGCTAAAGTGCCATCAGGAATAGGTTCATTAAAAGTCGCTGACAGTTTCATGGCTGTCTTTTGAGCAGTGACAACATTATTTCGCCTACTCATATTGATAACATAAACTCGATATGAATCAACGAAAGCGTATGCACTAATTTTAATGCCATTGCTCGATTCAGTTTTCTCTTGAAATCTGTGAATCCACTGTATGACTTCAAACAAGTGCCTTGAGGCTTAAGGTTCCACAGTTCTTCGGGAAAGCCAACCGCTGTGGCTGAGCGGTTCTAGGCGCTTCAGTCTGGAACCGCGAGGCCGCTACGGTCGCAGCTTCGAATCCTGCCATGGACATGGATGTGTGTGATGTCCTTAGGTTAGTTAGGTTTAAGTAGTTCTAAGTTCTAGGGGACTGGTGATCTCAGATGATGAGTCCCATAGTGCTTAGAGACATTTGAACCATTTTCTTCGGGTAATATCTCGTTTCGGCCGTCCTGAGATAAATATTTTGCAGCTTAACATGATCATACAACGACGAGTCTGCATCTTGAGTTCCTTTTCTGTGGGTCTGAAATACAAGAAACAGAAAATACGGCATGTCAAACTCCATAGAATTATAGTAATTCGTAATATCCAGTTCCAAATTTCTTTTGCCACTGATTCCCGCTATTTTCTGCGTTTGAAGGTCAAAAAATGGAATAGGTATTTTAGGCTGCTTAAGCATCTTTTCTCTCAATTCCATTTCATAGTTTGGTTCGTACTTTACAACAGGCACTCGAATTTCCATATTCGTAATTGTTACTTTACCATGGTATGGTCGAGAATCCGAAATTTCTGTGCCATCATCCTTTAGTGAAAACCACCTATACAACGCGTCGCCAGCATGTGGACTTCCTATAAACATTATCGTTAAATCCCCTTCCCACATGATTTCTCTATAATCTTCGAAAACTCCGCCCAACATTTTCAGTGAGTCAAGTTCTTCATTTTCTTTCCTTTGCAACTACCTGTTGTTAATGAAATTTCCCTCGAATCTTGTGTCATCGTCCAGAAAAGACGTTAGATGCTACAAAACTGTTAAGAAACGCCTGGATGTTCTAGCCTGTAGACAATGTGCCCTCTTTTCTTGACAATTACTACACTCCATAGTAGTCTTGGAAAATTGTCAACTAGTTTTACATTCGATTTGTCTTGATATGCCGTGTAATCTGAGCCGTCTTCGTGCATCGCATTAAATGTCATGACCAAGTAAGCATTATTATCAAATCAACCATCACCAACTTTGACGTCTATTAATACATCTTTGTTCGGCAAGTTCAAATTACTTTTAGTCTTCTCGTTTACTGGAAAAGACTGCCACTGACGACTTACTATTTTGTTCATCTTTATTAAAAAGGGAAAAAAATATTGCACCATTTCCAGAAGCACAGTTACATTCGCACCATCGAAATCTATCACAGAATCGTTTTCATTCGTTATAGTGATCTGCAGATTTTTGAACTTTATCGCGAACAGGTAAAAGTAGCGGATAGCTTGGTTCATATATGATAGGAGTGCCAAACTGAAAATGATCAGCTAATTTCAGCAACTTTGACTTAAATGAAGCGATAATGTTCGTTTCCATATAAAAATGAAAAGAGTCCTTTATAAACATGACATCTGGTAAATTAAAATGGGCTTTGATTTTACCGAAAGGGATGATTTTTGGCAGCTGTGCTGCAACAGTGTTTACTGCGAACTCGACAGTTTGATTCTCCGTAAAGCCGAGCAACCGCCCAGCACTGTGCTTTCTATCAAAATACAGCTTGTGGCGTGTAGTCTGAATTTCGACTCTGTTTGAGCGAACTATTTGGCTTAATCTTTAAATTATCAGCACAGCCGCGCGGAGTGGCCGCGAGGTCTGCGGCGCCATGTCGCGGATTGTGCGGCTCCTCCCGTCGGAGATTCGAGTCCTCTCTCGGGTATGGGTGTGTGTTTTCCTTAGCGTAAGTTAGTTTAAATAGTGTGTAAGTCTAGGGACCGATGACCTCAGCAGTTTGGTCCCTCGGGAATTCATAAACATTTGTATATTTATCAGCATTGAATGGTTGCTGACTCTGTGTATATTTCTCTAAATTATCTAGACTGTACTATCCTGTGGAAACAGTCAGCGTGATAATGACACCGTCTTTCTCGAAATGCAGCCTGTTGTTTTCACATGTAACATTTGGAGTTAAAAATGTCAAGTAAAAACGAACCAGTCCTACATTTGTAAACGCATTTCGTATATGCACGTTCAGTTTTTTTTCTAAAGTCGAAGACTTACCACTGAGTTCAAAAATTCTGTTCATTTATTGTTGTAATAAATGACGACTGATTGGAAGCTAAAAATAAGAATTCGTGAAAAGAAAAAGAAACATGGTGAACTTATGCCTAATTCTATTCGATGTGCTATAATAGAACCAAGTAGCTGTGGGAAAACAACGTTAATGGTTGACAATTATATCTTAGCGCCAGGATGGGTGAACTGGAAAAAAATGAACCACCTCTATGTTTACTCAATAAGTTTAGATCAGCCGAAATATCAAGAATGTATGAAGTCATGCAAAAAAAGTGAAGATAAACACAAAGAAAAAATTACTACTTTGATGAGCAACACTGATGAAATTATTCCCCTAGATGAATATGAAGATAACTCCGTAGTTGTTTTTGATGACTTCATTCTTGAAAATCAAGATATAGTCTCAGAATACTTTACCAGAGGACGACATAAGAACATTGACTGCTTCTATATAGCACAAACGAACTCAAAAATTCCCAAGTAATTGGTGAAAGATAACCTTAATATTCTGAACATTTTTCGGCAAGATGACACAAATTTAAAGCACATCTACGACGAATTTGTGGGTGGAGATTTGAAGTGGATCGACTTTAGAGAAATTTGCAGTAAATCTTGGAACGAGGATTGTGTTTTTATAACTATCGATATGACTCGGAAAGCCAATTCGGGCAACTACAGTGATGAAATTAAAACGTTTGTCAAGTTTTAATGGATGCAAACATGTCGCCACTATTTTGCGGTTGTCACGTAACGGTCGATTCGACAGGTGGATGGTACAATGCAAAAGATGATTATTTTACGCATAGTGATGCAAACTGTAACGACTGAGCAACTTTGGTTGCAGCAATGACGCAAGGTGTCTAGATAAGTCGTCTGTTGGTCCGCCTATAGCGCTGACAATTGGCCTCAACAGAACCTCAGGTTTATGCACTTTGGGTAATCCATAAAGTCTAGGTGGGTATGTGGTGTCACCGCCAGACACCACACTTGCTAGGTGGTAGCCTTTAAATCGGCCGCGGTCCGTTAGTATACGTCGGACCCGCGTGTCGTCACTATCAGTGATTGCAGACCGAGCACCGCCACACGGCAGGTCTAGAGAGACTTCCTAGCACTCGCCCCAGTTGTACAGACGACTTTGCTAGCGATGGTTCACTGACAAATTACGCTCTCATTTGCCGAGACGATAGTTAGCATAGCCTTCAGCTACGTCATTTGCTACGACCTAGCAAAGCGCCATTACCAGTTACTATTGATGCTGTAAAACATGTACCGTCAAGAGCGATGTTCACTATTTACGGATTAAAGTTAAGTATTCCAACAGCTACGTCCTTTTTTGCTAAAGTCTAACTTCCTTGTCCTGTTCCAGACCTCACGCCAGCCTGCGTGAGCTAAAACGCGTGCCTTTCGGCTTCCTCTCATAGTGGGTTGGCTCTCTTGCCAATCCACAACAGGGTACGCTTCTGTTTTACAAAGCAGCTTCTTATCGTCGGAGGGAAATGAAGACGCTTTCACCACTCGATTAGTCATTCTTAAAATCTTCATGGTCGGATCCTTCTGGAGTTTATTGTAATTGGAGGAAACCAAAATATCATTGATCTTTCCATGATAGTCCTCACTGTTCAATATGACGGTGGCATTACCCTTATCTGCATTAAGAACAATAATGTTTTTATCTGCATTTACGTCCCTCAGCGCCTTCCTTTGTGCCTGCAACAAATCACTGTTAGGTGGCATACATGTACGTAAAATCGTAGCCATTTCCATCCTAATTACGTCAGCGGACTGGTGTGGAAGCTGACGGATACCTGCCTCAATATTTGCTACAATATCCTCTGTGGGTACATTTTCGGGCGTCACAGCAAAATTGCTTCCTTTCACTCGTACAGAAATTTCAACTATCGACAAAACTTTATCAGACAGGTTAATAACAGTTCGAGAACTGTCCTCAACTGAACCTCCTGAAATGTTCTTCTGTAAGTTATCGAACTTCTTCTTCTGTGTATTTACTGATATTTCTGCACTAACTTCCATAGTTTTGAATGTCAGACCGTCAATCCTGTTCCAATCATCACACTGCATAGCATTACTAATAACCAAGTGGAGATGAAAAAGCTTACTGCTGGTTTCCGCCAGTGCTCGCCGCGTCTGATTAATCCTCTCACGTAGCTCTGCAGGTTCCATACGATGAGCCTGAGCCGAACGAAACATCCTCTTCACCTTCAGAAATTTCTGAACCGTCGAAGAGTCCCTGCAGCGTAACAGGAAGGTGAGGGTACTCAGTTTTTGTGCTTTCTTCTTTCGCATTCCTTCAAATCGTCGAACCGATGCTGACATATCCTCCCCGTACAGGCGTTTGATCATACAATGTAGGCATTCACCGCCGGTATTGTCTTCACTTAAAACTTCCGGGCTGACAGGCCGTGGTCAATGCATCCTACCGATATTGTGGCATTATTCCGACACTGCCTCGCCACAACCTACTTTCAATATAATAGTGACAGATTGACGGGGTGGCTATGGGCAGTCCTCTTAGTCCTGCTGTGGCTAACTTGTTTATGGAGACGTTTGAACAACGGGCGTTGCAGACTGCCAGTAAGTGACCAGCCACATGGTATCACTATGTCGGTGACACGTTTGTAGTATGGACACACGGAGCAGAGGAGTTGGATGCCTTCCTGACACATTTAAACAGTATTAATCCGAAAATCTAGTTTACTATGGAGACGGAGAGTAATGGGCAATTGAATTTCCTGAATGTGTCTGACATTAAACGACGGGACGGAACGTTGGGCCATAAGGTGTATAGAAAGGTCACACTCACTGATCGTTATCTGCTTAAGGATTCAAACCACCATCCTAGACAAAAAAGAAGTGTAATGAAAACCTTGGCAGACAGGGTGTACAAAATTTGTGAAACTGTTTATTTAAAAGATGAGATTGAACATCTACAGTCAACTTTCGTGAAGAATGGATATTCTAGCAAGGATATAGATCGAGCACTTCGCTCTAGGCAGAGAATCAGGAGCAACGACGAACAACAGTCGCCCAAGGGCAATGCTTTTCTTACGTTCATTAGTAAGGTCACAGATCGCATTTTGAAAGTTTTAAGTAAGTATGGGAAGAAAACTATTTTCAGATCCACAGGGAAAATAAAAGAATATTTAAGATCAGCAAAAGATGCACGACACCCTTTGGCTACACCGGGAGTATATAAAATTCCTTGTAGTTGTGGACAGGTTTATATCGGTACCACAACGAGAACTGTGAACACCCGCCTTGTTGAACATGAGAGGAATTGCCGCCTGGGTCACACAGATAAATCAGCTGTAGCGGAACATGTTTACCAGGAAGGTGATCACGAAATGAAATTCAGCGAGACGAGCGTCATATCTAGATCCTCGCATCATTATGCATGCATGTATAGAGAGGCTATCGAGATTGATAAACACCGTAATAATTTTAACAGGAAAGACGAAGATGTTAAAGTGGATAAAATTGGGATGTCAGCGTTGCACAGCAAGCGTGACGATCGATTTCTTTCAATCGAGAATGCTGGCACTACCAGAAACAGTCTCATAGCCGACGCCACGTGATGGACATTGGCGCCCTCTATACTGTCTATCTAATCAGCGCTTCCTCGAGTTCTCTCCGCAGTTCGCCGCTGTACCTCGGAGGATGTCTCCTGCAGTCGGAGACGAAATGTCAGGGGAGAGTTTTATACATCGACCATGGCCTATCAGCCCGGAAGTTTGAAGTGAAGACAATACCGGCCGTGAAACCCTACACTGTATGATCAAGACTGAATATGTTCTCACAATCGCGTGATTGTAGCACTGTAAAAGTCACTGTTCGCGTATGAGAACGATACATGGCAAGTAAAGTACATTTTCCGAGAACGGGAATGTCTTGTCCACTATAAGCCGTCAGTTGCGTGTTAGTTTTAGACAGGCTTGGGGAGCCTGACAGTTCATACGTGTGACGATTTAGCTATGTGACAGAGGCACCTGTGTCCAACTGAAGGAGGATGAGATTAGCATTTAACGTCCCGTCGACAACAAGGTCATTAGAGACGGAGCAGAAGTTCGGGTTAGGGAAGGATGGGGAAGGAAATTGGCCGTGTCCTTTCAAAGGAACCATCCCAGCATTTACCTGACGCGATTTAGGGAAATAGCGGAAAACCTAAATCTGGATGGCCGGACACGGGTTTGAACCGTTGTCCTCCCGAATGCGAGTCCAGTGTGCTAACCACTGCGCCACCTCGCTCATTCCGTCCAACTGAAATTTCCCACGTTGCCCACAAAGAAGATTTTTGTGAGTGGGCCGAATTCTTATGTTTGTGCCGTTGCAAACATGCAGATTGTACGTGTCCTTTCTTGCCGCGAGCGTAACACTGAACTTGTCGGGAGGGGCAGTAATGGCTTTTGTGCCATGAATAACACCGAAGGCAAGACTTAATTCTGTTCTCCTGTGTAGCTGCCTGTTTAGTAAGCTGCTTACGCAGCGTGGAGCGTTGCTTACTCGGCGTGGGAGAGCGTAAGCTGCCGCTGAATGGGCCGGTCACAAACAAGGGACTCAACCCGACAAATAGCTGCTGCTCAGATTTACTGGTGGACAGGGCATCTGAATCATACTGATATAATATTTGCACTATCTGCTGAAATGATGGATCGGACTGTTTCAAAGTCTGTTCTCTGAGTTTGATATCAGGTACATTGTACACAATCACCTAACGCAACATAACATCTGAATATAAAGAACCATTAGCGCATCTGAATTTGCATTTACTCGTCATAGCCTTCAAATCTGTTACCCCTCGCGATACGTTTGTTCTGACGGTTTTTTACAATTAAAGAATTGATAAGTTGCTGGTACCACAGTCACTTGTTGGTTACAATAGTTAGTTAGTAAATCTACAACCTGTTCCTACGAAAGTTCACTCGGAGTGGCGTTAGGAAATAGTTTGTTGATAACACGGAGCACTGCATCTCCTACCGTTGCGAGAAAGTAATGGCTTTTCACAGGACCTGGTATGTTGTGAGGAAGTATGCGGGCTTCAAACTGTTGCAACCACTCGAGGCATTCCTCTTCTTGTTCACGAAACTGGCGAAAAGGCAGTATAGCTGTATGTGTTGCTGTAGGTGGCGCTTGTTACGTCGGGCGCGCAGCATTGTCCAGTAGCTGCTGCACTCTGTTGAGCAATGTAGAAATTTGCTGCGTCTAGAACTGAAACATTTGAATTAGGTGTGTTGCATCTAATGCTTGCAGCTGTGGCGCCTAAGCAGGGGTGGGGTAGGTGGGGTGGGCACTTTGGAAGTGACAAATACAAGAAATAGACAAGGCAAGCAAGAAAAATAAGTACAAAAGCAAAGAAAATTTCTGTAACGCCCACCTGAAAACACTGATTAGCAAAAGGGGTAAGAGACTGTTAAAGCAAGTAAACGCCCCTTCAAAGTAAAGAAAAAAATGGTTCAATGGGCTCTGAGCACTATGGGACTTAACAGCTATGGTCATCAGTCCCCTACAACTTAAAACTACTTAAACCTAACTAACATAAGGACATCACACAACACCCAGTCATTACGAGGCAGAGAAAATCCCTGACCCCGCCGGGAATTGAACCCGGGAACCCGGGCGCGGGAAGCGAGAACGCTACCGCACGACCACGAGCTGTCAAAGTAAAGACAAGAGAGAATTAAGGCACCAGCAAAATATAAAAGCAAAGTCAATGGCCGCGACGCACGGGGCTTGTTTGTGAAGCCTCGTCGTCAATGTGAGATTCTGCCCACTTACCTAGTATAGAGTGCCTAGGAAGCTGTTTTCCCGGATAGCTATACAAAATGGTTCAAATGGCTCTGAGCACTATGGGACTTAACTGCTGAGGTCATCAGTCCCCTAGAACTTAGAACTACTTAAACCTAACTAACCTAAGGACATCACACACATCCATGCCCGAGGCAGGATTCGAACCTGCGACCGTTGCGGTCGCACGGTTCCAGACTGTAGCGCCTAGAACCGCTCGGACACCTCAGCCGGCGATAGCTATACAAATACAAGCAAATCTCATTAATGGAGTTTATTACAATAAAAAGAATTGATAATACTTAACTTTTCCTTTTTCACAATGAAGTGTCGCAAGCAATTGGTGATATGCAAATAATCAGTGTCCTTCGATATATACAATTTCCATGCAAGCAATAGATATAGATCACAAGTCTCAGCTAAACAGTTAGGATGATGGCTCGTCTTCTAGTGCGGCTCTTCTAGCGCGGCTCTACTAGTGCGCCCGATGCTATCTAGGGCGGCCCTTATATTCTCCTCAGATAGAGTCACTCCTGTCACGGTGCGGTCCTAGTCTGCGTTCTATTGGCTGACGTCGTCTCACAGCCTTCTCTGCAGTTACATTCCATGCTGACGTGCCGGCTCTTGATGTTACGCCGAAACAGAGGCCAGATCTCCGTTAGTGGAAACGAAAACTCCCCATGCAAATCAATCTATGGGAAGCAAAAGGTCCAAAATCATGTAGAGATGTGCACAGTGATAAACTCAACATGTGGCCAGCACAGGGCTGAAAATCGCCAGATTTGGGCCGTGACCATCGGCACAGAACCGGCGAGGCCGCCGAAGGACTCAGCAGTTGACTGACCACTGAAGGAGACAACGCTGAACCCACAGGAAGATGAGGAAACAGGAGGCCAACTGACAGCTTTGGAAGCAAGGCCACAGCTATCTGCGAGATGCGAAAAAGAAGGCGGGGTACGACTATGGATCAGAATCCATGGCCTCCACATTGGCAGGTTCAGGTGTGAGACTCATGGTTGGGCTGAGGCTGCAGACAACAGGAGGACAGCAGAGGGCTTGGAGGAGGTGGCAGTGGGGAGTCACACTGATTCAAGTGGAAACCCATCCATGGAACAATATCATGACTAACTATGCTGCCTGGCTAACCAGAACACTGCGCCAGTGATGCCCCAACAGGCCACTGGAGCAACTGATTTGCATGATGAGTCAGCTCTACCCCACTGACATCTACCACACACAACCACCGACCTTCATGGCCCACCACAATACCCAGCAGCCATCCTTGCCGCCAGCTGAAGGACCAGACCCCATCGGCAGCCACAAGAGAAGGCCCCAGTGGACCAAAATATGTTAATCAGGGTGCAACGAATGATACCTCATGGCTGGTTCCCTAGAAAGTGTTCCACCAGATCGCATCTATTGACTGACATCACCTGGAATGTAGCTAGAAAACTCTACAATGCATAGTCAAGGGAAGAGGCAGAGAAGGACTTATTCATTTAGTCTTGAATGTATGTATGATGTTTTCCTCCTCTGTGATAGAATTTGGTTGAAACAGAGAGGTCGTCAGATGCCAGATACTGTTGAGAATGCAAAAGTCTTCAAACTCCCACTATACAAATAACCAACCGTTATCAGACATGAGCGATCCCTCAATGCCAAAAATAACTGACAACATGTGAAGAGTGGCAGGTGATGACATCGAAGACCGAATGGATACACAGAGGAAACTTCACAATGAACCGACCACCAACAGCTACATGATGCCCAATAAGGGACCTATGAAATCGACGTGCACCCTGTCCCAAGGGTTCTCTGGCACCACATAAGGAGAAAACAGACATGGTGATGCATCCTGTTTCTGTGCACAGGCCTGCCAGCCTGCACCAGATGTTAAATGTCGTGATCTACTGGCAGCCAGTCGACAAGAAGTGGTGCCAACAGCTTCATACAGGTCATACCTCACTGTGAAGTATGCAGAAACTGGAGTATGAGAGGGCACAACACCAGTGGCACAACCACTCAACAGCACTGATCCTCCATAGTAAGCATGAAGACCCCCTGGACAATGCTGAACCGAGCACATAGGAGGAAATACTTGAGCCACACTGGATATGCAACTGAAGAGGTGTGCTTCTGCAAACCATCCAGATCATGTAACAATTTTGTGGGAAAGCGAGTCAGCAGCCATAACAGTCAGGATCCCTCATGCTGTCAACAGAAACCGTGAGAGGGTATAGCAAGGCATCATAAAACATGAACACGAGACTCTCCTGCCCATCAAACTCTAGATCGGACATCACCGCTAGCCGTGATAGCGCATCAGAAGTGGCATGCTAAATGGTGTACCAGTAACGAATGTCATAAAAATTGTTATCGAAAACTAGGGCCCACCTTTGCAATCGGTAGGCAGTCCTATCAGACAGCTTACAACTAGGAGAAATTAAGGAAACTAGCGACTTGTGGGCAATGGTGACAAGGCGACTCGCTCCATACAACAAAATAATAGCTAGCGCCTTCTTTTCATCCTGTGAATAATTACAGTATGCAACATAAAGTGTCTTCAGCGTGTAAGCGATGGGCTGTTCGGTGACATCCGAGTTCTAATGCGACAGGACTGCACCAGGGCTTTACTTGAAAGTGTCACAGGCCAGGGTTAAAGGTTTATCTGGCGCAAATGAAGCCACACAGGCGACGGAGCACAAACCTACTTGAGACACCGGAAAGTCCGTTGACAATCTGCAGACCAGACCAACTTAACTCCCTTTTGGCGAAGCTGGTTAAGAGGATGGCAGATGTGGCTGGCCTGGGGCATGAACTTAGAGTAATACGAAACCTTGTCCAAAAAAGACTAGAGCTCCTTCAGGTTCTTTGGCGCTGGCAGGTTTACGATGGACTTGATGTGGTCATCCATAAGGCTGAGGTCATCATTGCTAAACAAAGATCCTGGAAAATGCACTTTTGGGGCGAAAAGGCTGCACTTTTCTAGCTTGCAGCAAAGGCCACTCTCTAGGAAGCGTTGGGAAACTGACTGAAGGTTTCGTTCAAATGGTTCAAATAGCCCTAAGCACTGTGGGACTTAACATCTGAGGTCATCAGTCCCCTAGACTTAGAACTACTTAAACCTAACACATCAATGTCCGAGGCAGGATTCGAACCTGCGACAATAGCAGCAGCGCGGTTCCGAACAGAAGCGCCTATAACCGCCACAGCGGCCGGCGAAGGTTTCGTAAATGCTCCTCCCGAGTAAGGTCCGTTACCGTTAAGAGACACAACAGAGAATGTCCTGAATCAACCGTTCCAAATACCATTGACAAATTCCCTGCACAGATAATATTCCACAAAACAAGCGATTAAATTGGTAAGGCTCAAAGGAGATGGGTGGCCAACTGACTCGACGAAGAAGAAGATATGATGCCTTAATCCTGCCAGTGCTGCAACTTCGACTTTATCTTGTCGCACATGCGGAAGGGAATTGGGGCTGGTGACAAAATTTAGGCACAGCTGATGGCTTACGGGAAACATGTGCCTCCAAATTCTCTACCAGGGCCAAGGTATTCTCAAATAACGAGCTGTACGACGAGTCAAGATAGTTAAAAGAACCAGATTGAGGCACTAAATGCACTTCGTCCACTACATGCTAGCGAAAAACAGAAAAAGCGTCGAGCCCAAAACTATTTTGTTGCAATGGTAAACTGACCACAAAGAATGTAGGTTATCATTTGCATATTTTTGTAATGTGCAGATACAGAGTGTAAGATGGCAAGAACTATGCCCCTTACATGAAGTCATTAAAGATCACCTAACTCACGTTGAGCGAACAGTAGGGCTGAACAAAAACGACTGACAAGGCATAATGCATCTTGTAGAGGGTATAGTATGGACGTATTGGAATAATTAATGTTGGGTGATGGTTTTAAAGTAATTCACATGAAATAAAAACTTTGTGGAAACGCGTCGATTTACTGCAGGCTAGTTTATCCCAACCGAGGCTGGCTGGGTAGCGGCGAAGGGAAGCGACAATAGGCAGCTTAGGGCAGCTCAAGCTCTGAGAAAGCGGTAACGTGGCGCGGCCTCCAGCTGCCTTAAGATGAGTGACAGTGAGTGGGTGGTTGACCCCATGCTGGTGTACCGGGAAGTAGACGGAGAACTTGTATGCCTGTTGATAAATGTCCGTCGTCCCGTTTTCAGTGGAACATGCGAGTAAGCTGCGCAAAGCTACGGTGGAGCGGTCAACAAAGGTCAAAATATGCGTGTTCGTGACTTAGCAACTTCACGTTGAATTCACAGTCCGCAGAGTCTGAAGTAAATCACGTTAAGAGTGACAGAATGAAATACGCCGGCCTCCGATGGGAACGTAGGTCCAAGAAATTTGAACTACTCTCCTGGGAGTCAGAATTCCGGAAAAACTGGTGTTTTGTCCAGACGCTAACCTTGATGGGTGGCCTGGGAGGAGCTAAGTATCAGAAGTTGAGAGGAAGGGAAATTTTGTGGGAATTTGTTCACTTCCCAGAGCAGGCATTGGTCGGTGCTCGGAAGCGACGCGTAATTAACGCGACTTGCGCTGCAATTGGCGTAAGTGATTTTGCTGGAGGGGAAACCGAGGTGAAGTGCAGACTGGGAGAAGTCCCTGTAGAGGTCTTCCATTCCCAGCTTGCCTAGAGTGCAGACGTGGCGTTCTCTACTCAGCTTGCCTGAGAAAGAGTGAGCATCACTGCAGTTTAGGACCTAGCAAATGGACCGAGCGAGGTGGCGCAGTGGTTAGATACTGGACTCGCATTTGGTAGGATGACGGTTCAATCCCGCGTCCGGCCATCCTGATTTAGGTTTTCCGTGATTTCCCTAAATCGCTCCAGGCAAATGCCGGGATGGTTCCTTTGAAAGGGCACGGCCGACTTCCTCCCCCCCCCCCCCCTTTCCCTAATCCGATGAGACTGATGACCACGCTGTCTGGTTTCCTTCCCCAAAACAACCCAACCCAACCTAGCAAATGGAACGATTGAGCTTGGAGATAGGAAGTTTTGGTTCAGCTATGTACTGAGCAAGATAGCTAGGAGTGAATAGACGAGCGCAGCCTTGCAGCACCACGAGGTCAGCCAACGTCCGCACAACGTCACCACTCCACCACGCTGAGTTCGGTGATATTGCGCCCGCTCCGGCCACTAATTAACTTGTTGGATCACGTCGGCAAAGTTTCCACGAGGGTTTCATGGGCCGTGTATTGTAGAATTCTTCTCGCACTTCGCATTACACCTGGGTCAATCGATAGAAATTACTTTTGATTTATCGCGCTTTACTCCACGCAAACGCAATTTATTACCACTGACTGTTAGGAGAGTCATGTACTGTGAAGATTGAAGGTCATGAGTTAAAATAAATCTGTGCTAATCGACTGCATCCGTTTTCAATCAAGTAGTTGAAATCCCAAGTCACTTTCTTAATTAATTTTATGTTCAACATTTGCATCTGGTGTTCAACAGCTGAATATAACATCAATGTGCACCCCTTTTTAATTAAAAGGGATCAATTCTGAAACAATTAATGTCAACACTGCCACCGCAGTTCAATCAGGAGTCACAGGGCCTTATTACTTTCTTTGCGTTAACTGACATTGCGACAGTTTTGCAATCTCTGTTGATCTGTTAGTCAATTACCTGGGGTGAACACATACCAAAACCAGATAAACGACGGGTGCGGTGTTACATATGGCTGACCCATGCCAGGATACGATACTTCGGGATTTGCTCGGAAGTAGTCCTGAAAAAGGAAATTTTTCCACGTGATCCACTGCTTAGCCATTTTTAATTGAAAAACAGGTAGCATTAGTTACAATAAGTTACATTGTCTTCTTCATGTGCTGTCCTTTCAAATTGACATTTATAGGTGCCTGTGCATTGTATTTGTGATTAGTTGGAGTACTTATGATGTGCAGTGCCGTAATCAGCTGATGCTGGGCACACAGAACACAATCATTGGTACTAGCCTTTTTGGGGGAATTCGTCATGAACTGTTTGTCGGGTCATTGCTCACACCCAGTGTATCAATTTGTATCCTGATATATGTTTTGCGTTATCTAATTATTGAGTGTAAGAGGTACCTGGGTTTTGAGTTTTCGTGTAACATAAAAGTGCAAATGATAACGAGGAGAAAAACCAAGACAACGGCAGAATATAATCAGACTGTTACTCGGGAGAACATGGGTGATAGTAGGGAAAGCTCTACCGATGAGCGTGACGAACGCGAGCTGCAACTTCCTGAAACAGCGTCTCACGACTGGTTTAGTCCGTTGAATAGCAAGGACGTTGATTCAGGCAGTGATACTGAGGGCTCGGGGGACGCAGGGAGTACAGGATTAATCCATAAGTATGGAAGATCCAGTCTAAGAAGCCAGAGTGTGTTGGAACAAAACGGTGTCCGACGATTATCAAACGATTCATTCACAAGTGATCAGACGGGAGAGCGGAGACGGTACTTGTCTAGATATCGAAGGGTTCCTCAGAACAGAGCAGAAGAGTCGCATTTTCAACCACAAAAGGACGAGGATCAAAATGCGGCTACTCTCAAAAACAGTACGGACCTGTTGCAACAGATGCAAACGGTGAACTTAGAGCAGAGCAGAGAAGTAAAAGAGGAGGTAAAGAATCTCGGCGTCAAAATAGAGAAAGAGATTACCATCATCAAACGAACGGCAATTGAAGCCAAATTAATTGCGAAAGGTGCAAAGAAAATTGCGAGAGAAACTCGGGACTCCACGCAAAGCACGGCAAAAGTAGGAAAGGTCATGTTATCAAGACTACAAAGCCGGATAAAATGTGTCGAAGAAAAACAACAAGAGCAACCACACATAGGGCCTAACGAGATGTTGAAAGAGGTGGTGACGATATTAAAAAGAAGTTTAGAGGACGAGGTAAAACGTCTTATTACAGAGACATTAGGAAAGGAGAAGGGTGTAATTACTGCGTCGACTGAACCGTCACTTGCCGGAACACAGATAACCGCTTCACGGTGTGACAAAGTTGACACTATAGGCAACGGGAGCCACGCCTTGATTCACAGCTCTGAGGCAATGACCCAGGAAAACACGGACAGCGCGCAGCTGTCCAGTGAGCACAATTGCCGTCGGCTGATTAGATGTACCGAACAACTGTCGAACATACAGAGGGGGAGAGATAACGACAGCGTGTCGGAGCGAATTAGTCCACGTCCCGAAGTTCATACGAATCGTATGAACGGGCGAAATGATAACTGGAATGATGACCGGTTTGACTACAAGTATTTTGTATCAGTCCGAAAGTTCCATCACTACAAGGACGAAGGTAATAGCTTGCATCCAAAAGCTTTTATGGGAAAATTCGAGTTATCTTTGCCCCCACACTGGCCCTTGATGTACCAGCTGGATTTTGTGTGCTCCCATATGGAGGGCGCGACAGCTGAGTACATGAGAAATGTAGCGAAGACGAGCGTCTCGTTCGAAGAATTCAAAAATGCCTTCTTGGGCAAGTATTGGTCTAAAGAAACCCAAGAAAGGATCACACAAGGAATTATGATGTCCAGAGATATGGAAGGGGCAGGGTACCGGAGTCTGGTCAAATTTTTTTGAAAATATGAGAAAAAGGAACCAGTACGTAGACAACCCATGTAGCGGTGCGGAAATCATCAGATAACTTACACCATGCACAATAAAAACGTCCAGAGACAGTGAGACACACAAAAAAATCTTTATTTATAAAATGTCAAACGGGCGTTCACATATAATTGAATGAGAGCGACCACTATCAACTTCACAAAACCGAGCCAGGTGGCGCAGTGGTTATCACACTGGACTCGTATTCGGGAAGGCGACGGTTCAATCCCGCGTCCGGCCATCCTGATTTAGGTTTTCCGTGATTTCCCTAAATAGCTCCAGGCAAATGCCGGGATGGTTCCTTTGAAAGGGCACGGCCAATTTCCTTCCCCATCCTTCCCTAATCCGATGAGACCGATGACCTCGTAGCTTGGTCTCTTCCCCCAAACAAACCAACACAACCCAACTTCACAAAATGTTACACAAATATTGTTCATGTATGTTTTCAGTAATTTAAGTCGAGTAGGGACGGATAACTGGAGTGAATGGACCTTAAGTTATAATTGTGGGTCTTGCCATTCAAATGACAAGCACAGAGGTGCTTAAACATATGTATTTGCCCTTTGCGACGTGTGTCCTCGTAATATAATTGTAGTTTTCTTTTGAGTACTCTGACCAATAATTGTCTCAGGAATCGGCAGAGATTAAAGTATAATTAGACTAACTAATGACCATGTCTTTAACAATAAATCCAGTCATTGAAGACAGGTACCCTAGGAATGAGTGGGAGTTTGCATCAGAGAGGAGGCAGTGGTAATCAATCGCCCATAACTAATCACGCAAACGGATTAAAATACCAGTTATGGAGATATTAATTTTGCACCCTGTACTACAAAATTGATTTGAAGAGAGGAGCTATGTAAGATGGCAAGAACTATGTCCCTTACATGAAGTCATTAAAGTAAACCTAACTCACGTTGAGTGAACAGTAGGGCTGAACAAAAATGACTGACAAGGCACAATGCATCATGTAGAGGGTATAGTATGGACGTATTGGAATAATTAATGTCAGGTGATGGTTTTATAGTAATTCATATGACATGAAAACTTTGTGGAAATGTGTCGATTTACTGCAGGCTGGGGAGCGGCGAAGGGAAGCGACAATAGGCAGCTTAGGGCAGCTCAAGCTCTGAGAAAGCGGTAATGGGGCACAGCCTCCAGCTGCCTTAAGATGAGTGACTGTGAGTGGGTGGTTGACCCCATGCTGGTGAACCGGGAAGCAGACGGAGAACTTGTACGCCTGTTGATAAATGTCCGTCGTCCCGTTTTCAGTGAAACATGCGAGTAAGCCGCGCAAAGCTACGGTGGAGCGGTCAAAAAAGGTCAAAATATGCGTGTTCGTGACTATAGCAACTTCACACTGAATTCACGGTCTGCAGAGCCTGAAGTAAATCAGGTTCAGAGTGACAGAATGAAATATGCCAGCCTCCGATGGGAACATAGGGCCAAGAAATTTGAAGTAATCTCCTGGGAGTCAGAATTCCGGAAAAATTGATGTTTTGTCCAGACGCTAACCTTGATGGGTGGCATGGGAGGAGCTAAATAGCATAAGTTGAGAGGAAGGAAAATTTTGTGAGAATTTGTTCACTTTCCAGAGCAGGCATTGGTTGGCGCTGGGAAGTGACACATAATTAACGTGACTTGCGCTGCAATTGGCGTAAGTGATTTTGCTGGAGGGGAAACCGAGGCGAAGAGCAGACTGGGAGAAGTCCTCATAGAGGTCTTCCGTTCCCAGCTTGCCTAGAGTGCAGACGTGGCGTTCTTTACTCAGCTTGCCTAAGAAAGAGTGAGCATCTCTGCAGTTTAGGACCTAGCAAATGGAACGATTGAGCTTGGAGATAGGAAGTTTTGGTTCAGCTATGTACTGAGCAAGATAGCTAGGAGTGAGTAGACGAGTGCAGCCTTGCAGCACCACGAGGTCGGCCGACGTCCGCACAAAGTCACTGCTCCACCACGCTGAGTTCGGTGATATTGCGCCCGCTCCAGTCACTGATTAACTTGTTGGATCACGTCGGCAAAGTTTCCACAAGGGTTTCATGGGCCATGTATTGTAAAATTCTTCTCGCACTTCGCATTACACCTGGGTCAATCGATAGGAATTACTTTTGATTTATCGTGCTTTACTCCACGCAAACGCAATTTATTACCACTGCCTGTTAGGAGAGTCATGTACTGTGATGATTGAAGGTCGTGAGTTAAAATAAATCTGTGCTAATCGACTGTATCTGTTTTCAATCAAGTAGTTGAAATCCCAAGTCACTTTCTTAATTAATTTTATGTTCAAGCCAGCCGGAGTGGCCGAGCGGTTAAAGGCGCTACAGTCTGGAACCGCACGACCGCTACGGTCGCAGGTTCGAATCCTGCCTCGTGCATGGCTGTGTGTGATGTCCTTAGGTTAGTTAGGTTTAAGTAGTTCTAAGTTCTAGGGTCTTATGACCACAGCAGTTGAGTCCCATAGTGCTCAGAACCATTTATGTTCAACATTTGCATCTGGTATTCAATAGCTGAATATAAAATCAATGTGCACCCCTTTTTAATTAAAAGGGATCAATTCTGAACCAATTAATGTCAACACTGCCACCGCAGTTCAATCAGGAGTCACAGGGCCTTATTACTTTCTTTGCGTTATCCGACATTGCGGCAGTTCTGCAATCTCTGTTAGTCAATTACCTGGGGTGAACACACACCAAAACCAGATAAGTGACGGGTGGGGTGTTACAAGAGAACCGCCTCCGCAAAGGAATACACTGTTTTCTATAAGACATAAGCTGACGTAGCAGCCGTTGCACCTCCAGGTGCCTAAAGATCCTTTACGTATCTAAATTAATAAAGCTCACCATCATTCTCATGCCTGCTTGAAATTCGACTAGTCTCCCATCCACTACCAACATAAGTAAAATACGGTGGCGCGACACATGGTCTGGTGTGTCAGAGACGGTCACAGAAACCCATAAATCACATCGGTTCCCAACACCAACAACTAACTCGTGGCCTGCTGACTTCCAAGAACAGTAGCCTAATGACCTATCGGAGGACATAACCCACACATGTCCTTCATATGCGGGCAATGTAGGCGAACATGCAACAGGTGAGAATCGGGCCAGGACCACTTTCTCGCCCAATAAGTGGAAGGAGAACGGCGCTAAGGACCAGAAACAACCATGTATGCTGCAATTGATGTGAAAGTGCTAAGCTTGGAGGGTTTGAAGACAATCAGTGCTCGACACACTGCACTGGAATCATCATTCGTGGGAACATATGGTGATTCAGTGGTAGGCGAGGTCATCTGGGATGCCACATGTTGCGTGAGGGGCGGTTTGCCATGTATACCTTATTGAGCTGCTTGAAAATATTTGGGAAGGACGTCCCTTTCCACTGCCTTAAGCTCATGTGATTCTACAAATTGGGCAATATCAGGTATAGATGTGTCAGACAATGTCAATTCCCTAGTCTGAACCTTAGTATCGGGAGCTAACCAGACAATCACATACCAAATTAGCGAGTTTGCATTAGAGGTAGCACATTTGGGACATTCAAACCGATACTTGCCTGAGAGACGCTGCATATTGGCGATTCAGGCTGCATGTGACCACCCTGGTTACCTGTGGTGCTGGTTAAACTGTGACTGTGGTGCAATCAGATAGGTTTGCTGCCCGAAAACTGTATAAGGTTGTGAGCACTGTGGGACGTAACATCTGAGGTCATCAGTCCCCTAGAACTTAGAACTACTTAAACCTAACTAACCTAAGGACATCACACACATCCATGCCCGAGGCAGGACTTGAACCTGCGACGGTGCGACGGTAGCGATCGCGCGGTTCCAGACTGAAGCGCCTAGAACCGCTCGGCTACTCCGGCCGCCAAACTGTATAAGCAGCTGACAAAACTCATCCATGGGAGTTGCCCAGACTCAGTGGAGGGCTTCAAATATTGGATAACTTTGTTTAAACCCATGCTGTTGGACAATGATAATAGTGGATCACTGTAGATATGGACAGGAATTTCGCTCACATCAGCATCAGCTCTTTTGTACCTGCAGACCTGAGACAACTGCACAAGTCATATCAGCATTAGCAGTTACTTGTCTCCTAGGCCATACCAACAACTGCATCTGGCCATGTGGCATGGGCATGGAGGAGGAGGGGGAGGAAGTAGGGGGGGAGGAGGGCCCCGCGCCAACCTCTACTTGGCAGCCAATTACATGTAATGAAGTAGAGAAGCTGTAATCTGGTGATGTCACACGAATCATTCATATATAACACCAGTTTCAGTACCAAATAAAGTATCTCATTTACCTAAGTCACCTAAAGTATTGCCAGCTGTCTGCATTATTGAGTTCCAAAAATTAGTTTAAGAACTGTCTGACCAGTGACATTGGTAAAAATTCATTTGAGTTTCACCTTAAATTCTATTCCGCGAACTCTGAAAACTCGAAATAAAATCAAGTCCTGTTTCACATCCAGTTGCAGGTGGTTGCACTGTAGAGAATAAGCCTAGTTCGATTTTTATACCACAAGTTCTTACTGTCACCAGGACATGGCCAGTCCGTAGAAAAGGTGGATCGCTTTCTCCTCCGAACGCCAAAATATTTCCCCCCCTTACATAGGGGGAAACGATCATTATAATAAAACAAGGGAAATCAGAGCTCGCACGGACAACCGGGAGGAACGGTAGAATGCCTGGTGGCGTGAGGAGCCGGGAGCGCAAATTGAACCGATGCCGAACCCCTGGCCGCTCCCCGACATCCTTCCTGCCCTCCGAGAGGAACGTCGGTCGGAAATCTTCTGAAAAAGCGCCCACTCTCTTCCTGAGCCGGCTCAACGAAAAACGCAAAGTTGGGCTGCCGCGGCGGCGAAGGTAATGGGTCCAGCTCCATCGGTTTCTCAGGAGGTGCGGAAGAGGCTCACGGGGATAGGACACGACTCTGGGGACATAAAATCTGCTGAAGAATCTCGCAATCGACAAGCACGAATCTGGTTCTGATGGCGGTACAGCAAACCTTGAATTAAACACATGCAAGCGCCCAAATTTCGAAGAAGCGATCGTCTCTCCCAGCACCTGATGTGTCCAAAAACTATGAAAAGAATAAAATCATTAGGCGCAAAGCAATACTTTAGGAGCACGGGAGGCGCCGTGCGCTGCACTGGGTGCAGCAACTGGAGCATCGTGCGTTGGTGCCGGCGATGTACACTACTGGTCATTAAAATTGCTACACCACGAAGATGACGTGCTACAGACATGAAATTTAACCGACAGGAAGAAGATGCTGTGATATGCAAATGGTTACCTTTTCAGAGCATTCACACAAGGTTGGCGCCGGTGACGACACCTACAACGTGCTGACATGAGGAAAGTTTCCAACCGATTCCTCATACACAAACAGCACTTGACCGGCGTGGCCTGGTGAAACGTTCTTGTGATGCGTCGTGTAAGAAGGAGAAATGCGTACCATCACGTTTCCGACTTTGATAAAGGTCGGATTGTAGCTTATCGCGATTGCGGTTTATCGTATCGCGACATTCCTGCTCGCGTTGGTCGAGATCCAATGACTGTTAGCAGAATATGGAATCGGTGGGTTCAGGAGGGTAATACGGAACGCCGTGCTGGATCCCAATGCTCTCGTCTCACTAGCAATCGAGAATGTCAGGCGTCTTATCCGCATGGCTGTAACGGATCGTGCAGCCACGTCTCGATCCCTGAGTCAACAGATGGGGACGTTTGCAAGACAACAACCATCTGCACGGACAATTCGACGACGTTTACAGCAGCATGGACTCTCAGCTCGAAGACCATGGCTGCGGCTACCCTCGACGCTGCATCACAGACAGGAGCGCCTGCGATGGTGTACTCAACGACGAACCTGGGTGCACGAATGGCGAAACGTCATTTTTTCGAATGAATCCAGGTTCTGTTTAGAGCATCATGATGGTCGCATCCGTGTTTGGGGACATCGCGGTGAACGCACATTTGAAGCGTGTATTCGTCAGCGCCATACTGGCGCATCACCCGGCGTGATGGTATGGGGTGCCATTGGTTACACGTCTCGGTCACCTCTTGTTCGCCCTGACGGCACTTTGAACAGTGGACGCTACATTTCAGATGTGCTAGGACCCGTGGCTCTACCCTTCATTCGATTCCTGCGAAACCGTACATTTCAGCAGGATAATGCACGACCGAATGTTGCAGGTCCTGTACGGGCCTTTCTGGATACAGAAAATGTTCGACTGCTGCCCTGACCAGCACATTCTCTAGATCTCTCACCAACTGAAAACGTCTGGTCAATGTTGGCCGAGCATCTGGCTCGTCACAATACGCCAGTCACTACCCTTGATGAACTGTGGTAACGTGTTGAAGATGCATGGGCAGCTGTACCTGTACACGCCATCCAAGCTCTGTTTGACTCAATGCCCAGGCCTATCAAGGCCGTTATTACGGCCAGAGGTGGTTGTTCTGGGTACTGATTTCTCAGGATCTATGTACCCAAATTGCGTGAAAATGTAATCACATGTCAGTTCTAGTATAATATATTTGTCCAATGCGGAACGTTGCGAGGAAGAGCAGTAGCGTTTGCTCCCGTGTGTGGGAGGCACGTAGGTTGTTGTTCTATTGCTTGAACATACGCACATGTCATTCAGCTTCTCCGTTCTACTGAGGATGAAACGGAACACTGGTAAAGTAAGTGATACCGCTGGCTGTACAAAACTGTTGAAAGTACTGAGCCATAAACTGTTGCCTGCAAACAACACTTCAGGCAAACCTTCGTAACAAAAAATAGAAGACAAAGCCTGAATGGTACTACGCGACGCAGTAGAGTTCAAAGGCAGTGCAAACGGATATTTGCAAAAGAGTGCACAACACTTAGCCAACGAGTGTTCCAAAAGGGACTAGCAAAGTTAATATGCACTCGTAGCCACGGCGATTGAGACTTTCCCCAACCTGGAAACGTTTGCGGCGCGATCGATAGATTTTCAGCACAAGCGCGACACGGTGACGTCGTCTGTTCAACGTGGACGTCCATGGCTGGCCAAGCACAGTGCCGACACCGCTAGCTGTTTTGTGCGTCCAATTTCTCGATGTCCTTGGTGGAGCAATCGCAACACGATTCGCCAGTCATTTTGCAATAAAATCAAACCGTGCTGGACGGAGGCGCTATGCGAGGAGCAAAATATCAACGCAGAAAAGAATTCTGAATGTGTTTCACTGAACGAGGCCAAGCAGCACGGATGTAGTGCAACAACGGGTTCAACTCAGGGTCTACTGCTGTGGCCTGAGCAATTTTCCTATAGTGCAGTGGAAAAGTCTGTAAATGTTCAGTGTCCTGCGCATCGATCTGACAACAAGAGCCGGCCGGAGTGACCGAGCGGTTCTAGGCGCTACAGTCTGGAACCGCGCGACCGCTACGGTCGCAGGTTCGAATCTTGCCTCGGGCATGGATGTGTGTGATGTCCTTAGGTTAGTTAGGTTTAAGTAGTTCTAAGTTCTAGGGGACTGATGACTTCAGAAGCTAAGTCTCATAGTGCTTAGAGCCATTTGACCCATTTTGACAACAAGATGCGGCGGTAGCATCGAATTCAAGAGTCAGGACCAACAGGCAGGCGAGAAAGGGCGTCATCATTTGCATGCTTCGACGTGGGTCGGTACAATATTTCGTACTGATGCTGTGACAATAACAAAGCCTAACGTTGAAGCTTCTCAACCGTGCGTGGCGGAACAGGTTTGGACACATGAAACGAAGACTGAAGTGGCTTATGGTCCGTCACTAGATAAAACTTCCAGTCAGACAGATAATGGTGAATCTTTGGCGCGCCATAGATAATAGTGAGCGCTTCTTTCTCGATTTCGGAATTGTTACATTGAGTCTTGGTCAATAACTTGCGAGCGAAAGCAATCAACCTGTCCTGTCTACCAGATCTGTGCTACAGAACAGTTCCGATTTCATACGAAGAAGCGTCCACTGCCAAAACCGCAGGCTTAGCGGGATCGAAATGAACAAGGCACATGCCACTCAACAATGCGTTTTTAAGTTTCTGGACTGCATCCTGATACTCTTTGGTCCAAACAAAAGGCACATTCTTCAGGCGCAAACGATGCAAATGAGCCTCGATCTAGGCTGCTTTTGGTATACGCCGGATAGAACATTTCTTCCCGACAACTTTCTGCAATCCCGTCAGGTTCCACGGGGAAGGGAGGTGCCGGATGGCCAGCAAATGTGAGCGAACGGGATGAGCACCTTGGCTATTAAGGACACGTCCTAAGTGCTGAATTTCAGTCTGGAAAAAGGCGACATTTCAAACCTGCAGTTGAAAGTACTTGAAACAACGTACGAAGGTTATTGACGTGTTCTTCCAGTGTACGTCCTGACATCACAATATCGTCCATGTAATTTCAACAAAATGGAACTTTTGCAGTAAGCTGTTCTAAGTAGCGTTGGAATATGGCAGGCGCGGAAGCGCTGCCAAAGGGTAAGCTCAAAAATTTGAACAACCGTAAGTGTATGTTGACCACTAACACTTTCTGAGACTCCTCATCCAGCCGAATTTGCAAATACTCATCTCGTAATCAATTTCTGAAAAATTGCGGCCTGCAGCAAGCCTGTCCATCAATTCCTTAGGGCGTGGCAACGGATACGTATCAATTATTTTTTGTGGATTGACAGTGGATTTAAATTCAACGTAAAGACGAAGTCTTCCAGAAGGCTTTGGTAAGATTACTAAGGAAGAAGCCCATTGACTAGCCTGGGTAGAGGCAATAACACCGCTGTCTTGAGATTCTTTAAGTTGACTTGTAACTTTGTCTCTAAGTGCATGAGGGACGAGAAACGCCCGAAAAACTCTGGTTGCGCATTGTCCTTTACTGTAACGTGCGCTACAAAATTATTTGCTCTGCCACGTTTTTCAGAAAATAAATCAGGGAACTCCTCAATAAATTGAGTGACACTGTATTTTGGTCGAAAGAAGAAACAGAAAGTACATTGTCCGGAATACGAAGGCCAAACAAATCTCTAACCCGAAAACATTTTCACAGCATCGCGAACGCAAAATTGTAAATGTCACTGTTCTGATGTGAGACTGGAATGTGGCAGGCAGACTACATGTACGAAGCATTGGAATGTCCTGACCGTTATACGCAGTGCGTTGCGTACAATATTTTGTCAACGCTGGCGAGCCCAGCTCTTCATAAGTGGTACAATTAATCAATGTAACGGAAGTGGCAGTGTCTAACTGAAGTCACACACAGCGTCCGACGATGACAAATTCACAATCAGTTTGACTGTCGTTGCGCTGCACTTGAGCGGGGTGAAGTACGTAGTGAATTTAGTCATTACTAGTACCGGTAGCCGGTTTAGAAAAAACTACATTCATGAGTGAGAAGGTACTCCGCGCTTACGAGAGCGAACGTGGATAGAATTGTTTTTCTGTTGCAAGCACGCATATTGTACATAACCTGGCTTTCCACAAGCGAAGCAAGTTGCGTTTCGCAAAGGGAAATTTTATCTTTCATGCACGGAAAAGCAGCAGGGACATGATTTCACAGCAGACACACACATTGACGCTTGTTAACTCTGCCCATGGTGTGGTGGCCATGTTTCCCTTAGGTTGTCAGTCGCAAGGCAGTACCTGTTTGTCAGTTTGTGTTACACTGCAAATGGGAGCTACCTGAAAATTTTCCATGGCTGATGTTCAAAAATTTGTAACACATGTTTCAACGTAGGATCAGAATGTTTGAGAATTTGTTCACGAATCCTACTGTCAGGCACACTGTAAGTAATTGCATCACGAATCATTTCGGCACTATAGCACTTTCCTCAGCTACATTGGAGACAGCAATGTCGTGTCAAACCCTGACGTTCAGTGACTCACTGACAGTATGTCTACTCTGGCTTTTTCTTCAATTGAAAGAACTTGTTACGACCTTCAGCAACCTATATCTGATCCTCTTTAAAAGTATATGGCTTTCCATGTTAGCAGTCCTAACATATGTGATCGATTTTCGATGATCACGTAGCAGTAACTGACTTGACACTCTTCTTAAATTCCAACAGCATAACGCCTGACCATTTTTTCTTTTCTGTTTATATTTCGCATATCACTTCCGATGACGATCAATCGAAATTATGTAATTAGTTTCCGATCGTCGGGTGACTGTTAGTTCATCCATTTAGTGTTAGATCATGTGTTTATCACACTTTTTATTAAAATTTCTGCATCACTTCCTATGACGGTAATTCGAATGTATCTGACCAGTTTTCGATGATCACGTGAGCGGTAGTTGAGCTATGTGGCACTGATTTGTTGAATAATCTTTTTTGTTTAAAAATCGTGTTTGGCTTCTCATGTTAGCTGTTTGTAGTGTGATCGAATTTCCTTCACTTTCCTAAATACTAGCTGGATATCGCCCGACTTTTTTTCTTCTTTTCTATTTATATTTCCCACATCACAACGTATGATGGTAGTTCAATCGTATTTAAAGGTTTTCGATGATAAGATGATCGGTAATTGAGCTGTCTGAATCTTTTTTGTTTATGATTGATTTTTATTTAACTTTCGTATACAATTTCCCACGTTGTTAGTCCGAACGTATCTGACCGTATTTCGATGACCACTTGACGGGTGTTTGACCTAATATTCTTCTTAAATTCCAACAGCATAACGCCTGACCATTTTTTTTCTTTTCACTTTATATTTTTCATATCTGTTGCGATGGGTGATCACTTGACCAGAAGTTGACTTAACAATGTTCCTAAAATCCAACCCGGTATCGACCTCCCACTTTTTTTCTTTTCTGTTTATATATCGATTATTACTTCCGATGCCAGTTAATCGAAAGTATGTAATCAGTTTTCGATCACCACGTGTCTGCTAGTTCAGCCTTATGTTCCTAAATCATGTGTTTATCACACTTTTTTCGTAGAATATCGTATATCACTTACTATGAAAGTGATTCGAACATATTCGACTTGTTTTTGATGATCACGTGACTAGTAGTTGAGCTATGTGAAACGCTTTTGTTCATGATTAGCCCGCATCTCGTGGTCGTGCGGTAGCGTTCTCGCTTCCCACGCCCGGGTTCCCGGGTTCGATTCCCGGCGGGGTCAGGGATTTTCTCTGCCTCGTGATGGCTGGGTGTTGTGTGCTGTCCTTAGGTTAGTTAGGTTTAAGTAGTTCTAAGTTATAGGGGACTGATGACCATAGATGTTAAGTCCCATAGTGCTCAGAGCCAGCCATTTGTTCATGATTGTTTATTGTTTAAAATCATGTATGGCTTCCCAAGTTAGCAATTATAAAGTGTCAGACAGATTTTCGTTGATCGGGTAACCGGTTGTTAACCCACTACGTTTCCTAAATTCCAGCAGCATAGCGCCCTTCATTTCTTTTCTGTTTACATTTCACGTATCACTTACTATGACGGTATTTCGACGGTATTTAAAAGTTTCGATGATCATGTGACCAGCAATTGACCTAACACTCTTCCTAAATTCCAACAAGATAACGCCCAACTATGTTTTCTTTTTCGTTTATATTTCGTGTATCACTTCTTATGACGGTAATTCGGACGTATCTGACCAGTTTTCGATAGCAATGTGACCGGTAGTTGAGCTGCGTGAAACTCGTTTGTTTAGCATTCTTTTTCCTTTAAAATTCGTATATGGCTTTGCGATTTGCCGGGGTTAAGAAATGTTTTGTGGACACACTCATTCTGAGGAATCTGCACGGGGCTTGATCATACACTCAGCTCCCCTTGCTAACTATCACTATAACTAGAGTGCATTGATAAACACATGCAGAAGGTGAAGTGGCCCTGTAAATTACAATTACAAAGAGTTGCACACAGGAGATAATTTAATTAAATTATGATATAATTTATTTCCTTAGTAGTCTTTAATCAATGTGGGAGGATGTGGCAGCTGTTACTTGACAACTGAATGACAAACAGTTTAAGTATAAGAAAGTGATTTATCCAGCTAAGGAAATGGAAAAATATACATTACAATAAATCCTCATGGAACCAGCACATTGAATATGAAGTTGGCCACGTACTTGGTGGGGCTCCTACGCTCAAATAATGAGAAGAGTAATCTGATCAACCAGTTGAGTCCGCAGTTTAAATGCTACACTCCGACGATTTAACTGTAAGGCGACCGGTAGTGAGAACTCTAACAAAAAAAAATAGAAAATCTGGGTGGTACTGGCGACACCGAGAATACGTGCTGCTGAGGGCTTTAGTCAAAAACTTTTAAAATGTCCTTCATCAGTACGAATTCGGCAGACAGCAAACAGGTGAAGCAGTTGCTGAAACCTGTGTCGGCGACTCTTCAAATACGGTCCGTCCACCAGAAAACACGAGACACTTCTGTCCAGGTGACCGAGACAGTGCATTTGCTAGCTCGCGATAAAGTGTCTCTAAGAGGAGACACAGAGACGAACACCTAACACAAAATTTTGCACTCACACTGTACCAGGGCTAGATCCAGAGCGCCTATCTAACGCGCACCGTGCTCACACTTTCAAAGTTGAGCCATCCACAACCTCCTTTCCAATCGACAGCGGCCGTGGGAAGATTCAAGGTGGAGTGGAAAATTCCACTAAACTGGCGAACAACATATACCCACCCAATGGATTCCTGTCCCTCCAGTTTCAGCATGAGGCTCTATGACGTCACAGAGAGTCATTGTGAACTGTCCAAGCGATTTCCTACATCTATGATGGCGCCGTTAAACATTCCCCCACACCTCTACACACATGAGATAAAAAGTTCCTCAAACTGCAGGCACCAGAGAGCTGCACCTAGTAGGTCGTATAGCGTCCGCTTCTGGGAAGGTCGGAATACATTGCACGCTGGTGGCGTTGGCCAAGTTAGGCCGAGACACCAGACTGTCGTAAAGCGATTACACCGGCTTCCCAGTCGCTTCACAGTGTATACAACAGGCCAAAATGCAACTCTGGTCGCATGCACAGAGCAACTGACTGGCCTCTATTTTCTGCAGATCCTAAAGAATTCGCAGGAAGGCTGCCTGAGAATCAGTCCACCTCTACCTCCAATTGCCGCCGCAGACATCCTGGCTCTGCCGCAGACAATCCACATGAAGGCTAACAGTGCCGCAAAGAAAAGATGCAGAGTCTCACACCGAGGCCGATTAGAGTTCTTGATACTCATGGCTTTATCCAGAATCAACTTATTCGGACTTCTCCCATAGAGACATACCAAAAATGATGATAAAGATGGCAAAAATGATAGGGGACAGGGCAGAAAAAGCATGCCAACGGTATGCCACCCCTTTCCCCGCCCCCACATCCGTCATTTTACATCGTTTTTGGTTAGTCTTTGACTCGCTTAGTAGGAGTATTGTGTCACTCACTCAATACTGATTTGATAAACTGCACCAACATGCCATTACAAATTGCGATTTTGTCTTCTGAATGTACAGAAGAACTGTAGGGTTGGTGTATTATGATGCTGCCCACTTCTCAGCCCAACAAACCACACTCATCACAGATACACACTCACGCAGTCCACTTACAGTCATTCACACATTTATACATTCACAGTAATGTTGGACATATGCAGGCTACAAGCTGCAGTTACAAATTTTGACCAGTAGTCATGAGAAGCCTCATATTTAGTTAATTCAGACATATGAAATTGAGACTGATACCTGACTCAAATACATTCATGCTTTCACGATAGGTATAGAAAACTTGACAACGTTAGTGCATTCAGAATTTAAATAGCTACACAGATTCATACTGTTTTTTCAAACAGTGTGTGCAACTTTTTACTAGATAGTTCCTGGAATAATCGTCTATACACCATAGACTAAGCCATCAGGCACATTTCTTTTTCTGCACCAGCAGGTACGCTGCATTCATACACATAGGTAAGCTCAGTGTAACTCTAATGTAAAGTTTACATGCAACAATTGATAAATTTTACGAAACAAAGAAAAACATTGTGACACATTGGACATAACATCATACACAAACAATGTGAAATTCAGGATATACACATAAACACCAGTAATGCTTCTATGTCATAGGAAGTTGTGTGACAATGTGTTCATATCACAAAAATACCCAGTCACATAATGGAATTAGCTAAACACAATATTTTATGTGAAACGAACAATGTGATATATATCTACATATACAATTCTAACGTTATCAACTCAAATGTTGAGGAACATAGATTTCAGTTTAATTGTGTTGTCAACAGCAAAACAAGACTTGTGTGTGTGTGTGTGTGTGTGTGTGTGTGTGTGTGTGTGTGTGTGCCCTACTCTGACAGATGACAAGGAAGGAAACGGTAATATATTACACTAGTGTTTATTAAAATGAAAGCTTGGGGATTCATAGCCTTCATATTCGTAAGGCTAAGCATGGTTCATGACAGATGTCATACCTAGACAGAGCAATCACATGTGAGGCGTCACACGCTAACACAGCTCTTAATCACCACACATGGAATAAGCATCTTCGTCGGAGACTGTTGAGCAGAGGTGGTGTGCTGGCTGTGGCGTGAGTGCGTCTGGCCGGTCATATCTGACTAGTGGCAAGAGCCACCAGTCCGACGTCCCTCAGAACTCAGCGTACGCAGCCACAACTACGAGCACCTCGAGGCATTGCTGCATCAGGACCCTGTCAACGGATCGCCACTGACAAGTTCCCAAGGGCCCTCGCCACGGGCGTGTATCTCACCCAGGATGCCACGCTGTCTGTCCTGGCGGCGTTGAATGGGCCGGCTGCCTGCTTTCTCGTCTCCTGCTGACACAAGCGCGCGTGCCGCGGTGAACCGGACAGTTTCACTTTCACTCCACAACAGTGGTGGGCCCACGTGCCACCTGTCTCTCGAAGGAGCGCGCTGCCACCGCTCGGCTGCTCTCCTGTCAAGATACATGATAATTACAATGGCAGTAAGTGATGATCGATCGTATTTTTACTAGTGTTAAGTACCTGACCTGAGAAGATGAATTTCCGGGCCAGCATACAACCGAAGTAGGCCTCCAAACGTTTTCCTGTGAACTTCAAAAGACATTGTTTGTCTGCACACTGCGTTCGCAGGTATAAATGAAAATTCTCAGCCTAAGTCTATCTTATTGTCCAGACCGGGTTACCGAATAGTTACACAATTTCTGTCATGATGTCCGCATCTCGTGGTCTTGCGGTAGCGATCTCGCTTCCCGCCCATGGGGTTCCGGGTTCGATTCCCGGCGGGGTCAGGGATTTTTCTCTACCTCGTGATGACTGGGTGTTGTGTGTTCTTCTTCATCATTTCATCATCATTGACTCGCAAGCCGCCGAAGTGGCGTCAACTAAAGAGGACCTGCAATACGGCGGACGAACTTCACCCCATGGGGCCTCCAGGCCAACAATGCCATACGATCATCATCATCTGTCATGATGAGACTACTCGACGAGGCTACTGCTACCGCTGCCTGCGTCTCCACCATCGTTGACTTACCAAGGCTGCTGCATATTGTCGATGATTCTGGTTATTCTGAAATTCACAGACACCAATTCAGCCGAAAAAAACTCTCAAAGTTTTAAATTTTACAGTAAACTTGCTGTTTGATTTTACATTAGTTGTTCCGACAGGTGGGTACCGCTCTTCAACTTTTCTGCGTCCGACACCCAACTAAACCCATGCTGTTGAACCCGCTGAGGAGCGACAGCCACGAACCAATATGCTGCTCGTACAATGCGTCGAACATGCACATTCAAACACGCGGCATTCGACTCTATGAGTCTCAAAATGGTTCAAATGGTTCTGAGCACTACGGGACTTAACATCTGATGCCATCAGTCCCCCAGAACGTAGAACTACTTAAACCTAACTAACCTAAGGACATCACACACATCCATGCCCGAGGCAGGATTCGAACCTGCGACCATAGAGGTCGCGCGGTTCCAGACTGAAGCGCCTAGAACCAGCCGGCCTATGAGTCTGGCTGATACAACGCAGCAGTTTCTGAGAACACCATCGAAGAGAGACACGACGCTATACAGACGTGCCGCCGCCCGAAGTGGCCGTGCGGTTAAAGGCGCTGCAATCTGGAACCGCACGACCGCTACGGTCGCAGGTTCGAATCCTGCCTCGGGCATGGATGTTTGTGATGTCCTTAGGTTAGTTAGGTTTAACTAGTTCTAAGTTCTAGGGGACTAATGACCTCAGCAGTTGAGTCCCATAGTGCTCAGAGCCATTTGAACCATTTGAACAGACGTGCCCATAAACACTATCGAAAAGTTTTGTGGCGGCGTTCGTAGCGACAAACAATTCGCTGTAGAAACGGCTTACGAAGTCACCGCCACACTTTTAATAGCGGGCCGACCGGTCCGCTGGAACAGTGAACAGAAAGATGAAAACCTAAACACTCTGATTAAATAAAAGTCGGTACTTATCTTTATTAACGAAGATACAGAAACACCGTAGTGAACTCCGTGTCTACAGAGATCTGTCTAGTTCGAGTCGGAGCGGCTAGGTCAGCGTCGGCTGACGACAAACAACAACTCTGCTGCGATGAAAACACAACTGACTAGCAAGTACACAATTCGGTGGCGAGTATACAACTGAGCGGCGAATACAGAACTGTCCTAGCGCTCGCGACTCCAGCGGTGGCGCGCGCAGACTTGCGGCGATTTGCTGTCTCGCTGGCGCTGCTTATGTGGACGGCGTCCGGACTTTGATGCTGCCAACCTTTTGGCAGCGGGCTCGGGTGGCATTACTGGCTAGGATATAACAAAAAGCTTAATAATGAAATCGGCGCTACGTTGAGATAACGTGCCCAAGACAACCTCGACAAACCCACAAAGTGAGCTCTTCCCCAACATAGCTATAGTAACAGCGTTGGCCAGATGTCACTATGTTCTCAGATCTGGCACAGTCGCCTCATGCTTCCGAAGGAGTGATGTCCCCCCCGCGCAACAGGAAGTCACACAGAGCAAGTGAGAAAATTTTACGCAACGACACCTAATATTAATAACAAAAAGCAGCAAGATCGCTCATGATGACTTGGCGCGTCATATTCCTGTCATGTGTAATCCATGCACTAGCAATATAACGAAAATAATAAAAAATATCCTACTACATAATCATCTATTATGTACAAAACAAAAGTACTTACTAACGAAACTATGAGTCCAACCTGAGACTTCAGAGATAGTCTTGAAAGTTGGACGTTCATATCTTTTCTGGAAAGTCGGCTATTGATTCTGTTGTTGCGTGCATTAACAAACTTAGAGTCTGAGATATTATTATCGTGAGCGATACCGAGCGAACAGTTGTTGAGAGTAATCGGTCGCAGCCTGGCGTGGAGAGATGCTGCGCGTCAGGAGATGTCGCCGCCTCGCAGCCTGTTCTGACCGTGCTTGATGGCGCCAGAGGACATTCTTGAATTAATCGAGGATTTTTGGTAATTTGACTTTTCGCTGCGCGTAGTTGTTGCTTGCTTGCGCACTGGAGGGATTTTCTCAGATTCGTTTATGCACACATTGAAAGTAATATTCGTTTCCTTGTTGTGACCAGAGTAATTAATTTCTGTTGTTTGTTCTCTATAAGAATACTGACATGTCAGATAGTAGGATATTCCAGAAAATGTTTGAATACTGAAATGTCGGAATAAGGGTTTTCAAAATACAGGTTGTACGGCTACATATCAGATTTTTATGCTAACGATAATAAAGTTTCACAAGATAGCCTAACAATTTTTAGAGAAAATTCATAGATACCGATTGTATTGTCAGACACAGAGCTTGACACATTTCCGTACGTCTGTTGCCATAACAATAACTTTTGATAGTAAAACTTTCACCAGGCCAATAATAACAATAATAATTTTCGATAGAACAACGTTCAATCTTATTCCACAAACGGTTTAATATGAGAGATGTAGTGAAGTCCTATCGATTTCTTACCCTTCAGCATTTCGAGTTCAAAGACGTTGTGGTGCGCAATAAGCCTTATCCTGCACGGCCCATTGTCGACTGAGAGAAAATTTTGACATTTATGTCTTTTGTTAGAAAGCCGAAAGGATTTCACCAACATATTTTCCTCTATGTGAAAACTACTATCTCGTGCCCTTTTATTGGCGCCGGTCTTCCTATCTCAGGCTGTGATCTGAATTCTGTTTAATGCCAGATCAATGATGGTCTGCCGGCCGAAGTGGCCGTGCGGTTAAAGGCGCTGCAGTCTGGAACCGCAAGACCGATACGGTCGCAGGTTCGAATCCTGCATCGGGCATGGATGTTTGTGATGTCCTTAGGTTAGTTAGGTTTAACTAGTTCTAAGTTCTAGGGGACTAATGACCTCAGCAGTTGAGTCCCATAGTGCTCAGAGCCATTTGAACCAATCAATGATGGTCTGGCGTGGTCCTCGAGTAGGTGGAAACTCCAAGACCTTCCTGATAAGGTCCTGAGGAATCTGAGTATTTAATAAACTACTGTCCATTAAAATTGCTACACCACGAAGATGACATGCTACAGATGCGAAAGTTAACCGACAGGAGGAAGATGCTGTGATATGCAAATGATTAGCTTTTCAGAGCATTCACACCAGGTTGGCGCCGGTGGCGACACCTACAACGTGCTGACATGAGGAAAGTTTCCAACCGATTTCTCATACACAAACAGCAGTTAACCGGCGTTGCCTGGTGAAACGTTGTTTAATGACTCGTGTAAGGAGGAGAAATGCATACCATCACGTTTCCGACTTTGATAAAGGTAGGATTGTAGCCTATCGCGAATGCGGTTTATTGTATCGCGACATTGCTGCTCGCATTGGTCGAGATCCAATGACTGTTAGCAGAATATGGAATCGGTGGGTTCAGGAGGGTAATACGGAACGCCGTGCTGGATCCCAACGGCTTCTTATCACCAGCAGTCGAGATGACAGGCATCTTATCCGCATAGCTGTAACGGATCGTGCAGCCACGTCTCGATCCCTGAGTCAACAGATGGGGACGTTTGCAAGACAACAACCATCTGCACGAACAGTTCGACGACGTTTGCAGCAGCATTTACTGTCAGCTCGGAGACCATGATTGCGGTTACCCTTGACGCTGCATCACAGACAGGAGCGCCTGCGATGGTGTGCTCAACGACGAACCTGGATGCGCGAATGGCAAAACGTTATTTTTTCGGATGAATCCAGGTTCTGTTTACAGCATCATGATGGTCGCATCCGTGTTTGGCGACATCGCGGTGAACGCACATAGGAAGCGTGTATTCGTCATCCCCATACTGGCGTATCACCTGGCGTGGTGGTATGTGGTGTCATTGGTTACACGTCTCGGTCACCTCTTGTTCCCATTGACGGCACTTTGAACAGTGGACGTTACATTTCAGATGTGTTACGACCCGTGGTTCTACCCTTCATTCGGTCCTTGCGAAACCCTACATTTCAGCAGGATAATGCACGACCGCATTTTGCAGGTCCTGTACGGTCCGTTCTGGATACAGAAAATGTCCGACTGCTCCCTGGCCAGCACATTCTCTAGATCTCTCACCAATTGAAAACGTCTGGTCAATGGTGGCCGAGCAACTGGCTCGTCACAATACGCCAGTCACTACTCTTGATGAACTGTGGTATCGTGTTGAAGCTGCATGGGCAGATGTACCTGTACACGCCATCCAAGCCCTGTTTGACTCAATGCGCAGGCGTATCAAGGTCGTTATTACGGCCAGAGGTGGTTGTTCTGGGTACTGATTTCTCAGGATCTATCCACCCACTTTGCGTGAAAATGTAATCACATGTCAGTTCTAGTATAATATATTTGTCCAATGAATACCCGTTTATCATCTGCTTTTCTTCATGGTGTAGCAATTTTAATGGCCAGTAGTGTACTATAACAGATGGAAACTTCGTAATCCCATGGGGTGCCTCATTGACGGCGTCTTGAAATTCCCTCAAAAAGACATCCCTCGAAGTATGCTGCTTATGGCAGAACAATCGGCATAAGTTTTCAACTTTGGTCGTGTGGTAGCGTTCTCGCTTCCCGCGCCTGTGTTCCTGGGTTCGATTCCCGGCGGGGTCAGGGATTTTATCTGCCTCGTGATTACTGGGTGTTGTGTGATGTCCTTAGGTTAGTTAGGTTTAATTAGTTCTAAGTTCTAGGGGACTGATGACCATAGATGTTAAGTCCCATAGTGCTCAGAGCCATTTCAGCCGTTTTTTCAACTTCCTTAATCATTCGTTCAGCTTCATTGGAGCTCGGATGGCGTGAGACGAAGATCGGTTCGATCTTCTTCTAGCATCTTAACGTCTTCTTCCACTGGCTCGACTTATACTGTAGTTCATTGTATGATATAATCTTTTCCACATGTCCTCCCTGTGGTAGAAAGTCTCGAGTTATGGCACACGAGACCGTTAATCCTTTCGCCCTCTTGGGTGGCGTCAACGTGACGAATTTCGAAGTTAACTCGACGAATACCAACACATAATTATAACCGCTACGACTCCTTGGCAATGCACCCATCAGATCGGTTGCTGCTAATTGCTTTAATTTGGTTGGCACTATCGCAACAGAGGTACCTGCATGTTGACTGTGGTGTGTTTCGTCTTCTGGCAGTCCTTACATACGGATAGTACACTCCGAATTCTTCGCTCCATGTTCCCGAAGTGCCGTATTGTCCTAAGCTTCAAGTAACATTTATGTGGACCGAAATGGCCATTGTTCAGTATGCCACACCAACTCGTTAATTAAGTGATCGGGAAAACATAGGCACCATTCTTCGTACTCTACGTTGCTTCGGTGGAAAATTATACATTTTCTCAGTAGGCAGAACGACTCGAGAGGAAAAAAAAAATGTGGTTCAAATGGCTCCAAGCACCATGGGCCTTAACATCTGAGGTCTTCAGTCCCCTAGACTTAGAACTACTTAAACCTAACTACCCTAAGGACATCACACACATCCATGCCCGAGGCAGGATTCAAACCTGCGACCGCAGCAGCAGCGCGGTTCCAGACTGAAGCGCCTAGAACCGGTCGGCCACAGCGGCCGGCTGCAGAACTGCCTAATGACTGTTTGAATCCTGTCTGTTTCACTTTCATAAGGTTGGGATCATAGTCTTGTTGCTTCTTAATATCTTGCATGCTGCAGGTTACGAAATTTTCTAATACCACTTTGCGCAGTAGTATCAGCTATAGTGGCTGTCCTCAAGATCTTCTTTGATACTACTGCAAAGGTCTATAGGTGAGCATGACAAAGCGTCAGCTATGACATTCTGACTTCGTTGTATGTATTCTATGGTGAAATTATATTGCTACAGATAGCTCGCCCATCTTTTAAGTCTTCCGTGGCTGAGTCTCGCAGTAAGTAAAGATTCCATACAGATCCCTCATTTTCCTTCCGTACAAGAAGTACTTACACTTCTCGGACCCACACACGATAGGCAGTGTCTCCAACGATGTTACAGAAATGTTTTTCTCATTTTTCGAGACAGCCCTGCTCCCAAAATCAATTGTTTTCCAGATCTGATTTCCCGCTTCGACGTAGCCTTGGAATACCATCACTCCTAATCCTGAGTACGGGCTGTCAATCACCGTAGGGAAGTCTTTGGCTAAGTTTGAGTGCGAGAGGATCGACGCTTGCAGTAATGTCGCTTTCAGAGACTGGAACTCCGTCTCTGCGGTTTCGTCCCAGTCCCAGACGATCTTTCTTCCTGTAAGTTGATTCATCCGGGGGCAACTGTGTGTCTTCATATGGATGAATCGGCTGTAAAAGTTTACTATCCACAGCAAGGCTGTCAGCTGTTTCTTGTTCGTTGGACTAGCATATTTTGCAATGGCTTCTATTTTACCAGGATTTAGCGTTATCCCCTCACCAGTAATAATGTCTCCCAAGAATTTAACTGACGATGTCCCACAGTTTGATTTTTCAATGTTTACCGTCACACCATACTCTTGGAAGGTGTCCAGAAGCTCTCTGAGGACCGTATTGTGTTACCTCCAAGATTTTTCTGCAATTAATAAGTCATCGACATAACTGGTGACACGTCTGTTTAGATTCTCACTCAGCATACTGTCTAACTCTCTTATAAATGCTGCAGATGAAATGTTATGTTGGCCAAACTGGTAGTACCGACCAAGAGTTAGGAATGCAGTGTACTGTCTGCAGTTGAGGTGCAACTCAATTTGCCAGAAGCTGGATCTCAAGTCAACGAAGGAGAAAACTGACACTACATCAGATTTTGAAGGGGCTCCTCTAACCTCTCAGGACGTTCTGTTTCCGGATCAATGACTGTATTTGTATGACGAGAGTCCAGCATGAGACGAGCACCCCCATCTGTATTTTCAACTACTCGTAATGGGTATTATATGTGGATCTTGCAGGCTCTATTATACCCTCTCTTAAGATACGTGCTATTTGCTTCCCTACTCTTGCTCTATATACCCCAGGACTGGCGTATGGTGGCACAAAATTTTTTTTGTGCGGTTGTACTTTATATTCATATTGAAGGTTTTTGATTGAGCCTGTTTTATGTAGAAAAACTTCCGCGTGTTCCACAAGCATTTCCCGCAGCACCTTACGCTGATGGGGTTCAATATTCTACACGACACCTACTTTTACTTCAATTGTCTCTTTTATTTCTTGGACTGCGGCTTCTGTTTCGTCCTCCTGTATGTCCACTGCGAATAAGTCAGACAACTATAAATACAACTCATAGAACACCTTAACAGAAACACTTAAATCTGCATGCATTTATGATTACAGACTATGTAAACACGTAAAACATCTCATAATGCATAACACGTAAATCAAAAATATTCAACAGTTAAGAATCTAACTAATCTGCATTGGGCTGAAGGCTCAGTCCGCACTGTGGTGACTGGGGTTTTAAATAGAAGTTTCATACACATTTGTTTCTGATATATTACGTTGTTCAAGAGTTAGCAAAAATTCAGTTTGTTATGATTACATGAAACCTATTAACTAACTGAACGTAATTTCAACAAATTTTATTTGTATTGTAAAACAGTCAAATTTCGTCATGTGTTAGGATTGTGAGATTTTCACTGACTTTATTCACCACAGTGCCAATACAGTTTAATAGCGAAAATAGCACATGATCTTTACAAGTCAACTTCACTGTGTACTTCACATACAGATGGTATCTTTGCTGCCGTAGGCTGAATCATAATGTATACTAGTCTACACTATTTTTGGATGTTAGAACTTATTACTTTTAGATTTGATCCGCCTGCTTTAGTAACTGCAGTAAACTGGAAATAACTTTAGTTAAAGGAAATATAGACTGGAAATCACTGACTATTTATGTCTAAAACACATAACGCACAATTCAGCGACTGAACAAAACTATTCAGAAAATAAATATAGATCGACTTTATATAGACCACAACTTAACTTTGTGTAATGGCTGCCTCCCAAAGTGTTCGCTAATTTTCACAACACACATAATAAAAATACTTCAGTCTTCAGTTGCTTCAGGAAGCATTAAGCTAGACTCCCTCTTAAATGGCAGGTAACTCCACACAGCTGTATCAGTTACACATTTGACTCTAGAAAGTAGCTTGCAATACATTCAAGCTGCTGAATCCTTTGTACGAACTGTCGGTTAGCATCCACAACATACAGTTCACTGTCCGTTTCACCACTGCCATATTGGCTACCATTTATTTGCAGAAACTGATCCACATTACTCCACTCCGACGACATTAAGCTTTTATGTATCTGCGTAATCCGCAAGTACCATTTTTGATACACTTCCTCGAGGCACAATAAAATTTCCTGACTCGCGTTCAGCGGGGCAACGTCTTTCTATAAATCTCAAAGAAAGACTAAAGGAAAAGGTGGGACCGTATGGCGTCCTTTATCCCGCAGCACTTCCCCTAACCGACATCAGAGATAATATTTTATAGCCAGTGGTGTCTCGTTAAACACATAAAGATGTTGACAATATTATTTAGTAGTTTGTTTTACATATGACATAATATCAGTATTAAACCTTTTAATTATTAACACATTTTATATAAAACACGATAGAGAAAACATTTAACTACTTACCATCTTTGGCGCCAAGTGACAGCGATATGTAGCAAAGTTCTTAGCCTCGTGTCACACTAGCTTACACTTCTTTAAGTCGCACTACTGCTGCTAGACGTCAAAGGCTTACACATAACTCATGGCCACACTGGCGCTGACGTTCAGCCAAATTGTCAGCACTAAATACACACATCGCCAACTCACTAAGCGAAAACTGATTATGAAATGATGACGACACTCAGACATGTATTGTTACAATTTACATGGTTATTTTTTGTATACATAACATATTAACGGTGTTTACTGACGTAAAACCACAGTAGACAAACTGTAGAACACAGTCAAACGCCAGACATTGCTGCTCTGTAAGTTATTCATTAACTGATACTACATTGAATTGATTTGCACTGGAGCACCTTGTAAGAACTGTTTGTTGGTCTTCTCATGCGGTCAGACAAACAATCCATTCCCTTCGCTGCCATTAGTTTCTATATAGCCGTAAACTGCTAGGCACCCAGTCGTTTGCTAAACTGCTATTTTTGTGCGTACGAATCTATACGACAAAAAAAAAACTCGATGACATGTGCCATGTCCCCTTACCTCGAGTTGTGTATAATTATTTGTAAGATACTCTTTATTTTATTCTGAATACTGTGGTATTCTCTCACAGTACATAGAAATCCAAGTAACGTATTATATGGCACCAGAAAAAAATTGGATGCAATCGTAAGTGGAATGATTTAGTACATGAAAATAAGCCCTGAGGGCATCCACTTCGCTGCAGACATGCACATACATAAATAGCTTTACCAGTATTAGATCGCGAGCACAACAGCGTTTAGAAAGCATGACCGGAAGAACATGTGATACGGTGTGTTACCATCTTGGACTACACGTAGAAGCTTTTGATACCGGTTCGAATAATCGTCCTCAGCAAAAAAACATTAGCGATTAGCGTGTTATACAGGATGCGGCAGAACCGACTAAGCAGTTTCTATCGATTACCGCTGGTACTGTGGTGGGGGTAGGCAGTTGCACGTGGTGTGCCTTTGTTCAGCCGTTGGCGCCATTTCAGTAGCTGTGATACAGCACTATGAACTATTATTCTGCACTTTGTGTTATGTAGCTGAATCGATAGTAGCATGCAGTGTCTCTGTGCATGGAGCTGTGATGCCTCGTACAGACGTATGGTTAAAAGACAATCACTGCTTATTGACTACTGACAATATGTAGTGCACATTGGGAAAGGCATGCTAGCCAATCTGACGTATTGTGTGACCACGAACAGCACCTAGCAATGTCCTCAGCTGTTTTCTGTTTGCATTACATTTCTGGAGGCAAAGTATCGAAGACTTTCCAATTCGAGCAATAGATTTAGATCTCACATAGATGTTCCTATTTCTACAGTTTATGCAGTTTGCATGTCAATAGATTGGAATGAGAGCACAATGGATCAAGACATGTGCTGGCCATATGTGGCCTCTGACATGCATCATCAAGGCTAGTGACATTTAAACATGCGTGTGGTGCAGTTGGCCAGTTGAGATTGTCAGGGGATGCAGGTCATCATGAGATAAATTCAAAAGGTAGGTGTTTCAACTATATGAGTTGTTTGTGGGTGAAACATGTGTACAGGACCCGTGGTTTGTCGCTGATTGCAGTGGTCGTCGTCCCGTGTTGAGGAAATGCCCAAGTTTTCGCATTGTAAAGATATATGATTTGTGAACTATATGTCCTGGTTGCACACAACTACACCACTGCACCGTGTGCTGTATGGTATCGCGATACATGGTCTTCATGGTACGTTCATTCAAGCAGTTCCTATAATATTTCTGGTTTTACAGCCATCATATTCGGCTATAAGAGGCTCTTCTTAGAGCAGTTGAGAAAGCAGCAGTGGCAAGATGACATAATATGCTGTGAGGTACCGGCGACAGATGGTTTGTTCGGTAGAGGTATCGTGAGAAAGACCGCCTAATTGTCGTCCTTCTCCGCGATTGACTGTCGCGTTCGGAATTTGCGCGCCAAAATGATAATCTTCTGTTATTAATTTTAGATAAACTAAACGGTGTATTTACTTGCATTTCATGATAGCAGGCTATCATTCCATTATTTCAAAAGTGTTAATTATCAGCAGAATAGCAAGTAGTTGCTAAACGAAAAGACAGACGAAGCACTTCGGAGATCTTGAGATGTTCCAACTTTAATGGCAGGCGGGCGAAATGGTTCGGCTGTAAGATCAGAGCTGGTTCGGCAGTCTCAGAGGACTGACTTGTTGTCTGCCTTGGTCTGTATCGGTTGAGAACTTAATTACCAATCTCTGATTGTTTGACCGTGTCACTGAAATCAATTTGATGGTAACTACGCAAATATGCATTTCACTATTTTGTTTATTTTTTTATGAACGTGTGAAGAACTGAAATAATTTGTGATTCATAAAGTGGAACATAATTGTACAGTTTCTCGTATTCTGCTAATGAAAGGCGAGTGGTATCCCGTACAAACAAACTAATAGAAAATTTTATTAGTCATACATTATCAGTTCCTTGCTAAGAGTTTATTACAGCCGCAAGAAAACGGATTCACGACCTTCGTCCTGTTTTCTGCGCAGGGACAACCACTACAGAAGACTGCAGGTTGGTGAACATTAATTAGAACTCATGCATTCTACTCAGGGCGGGGGAAGCAAATAGGCACCTCGCGTGTACTGCAGACTTAATACAGATAAGATCAGTGACACGTCATTTATCGTAACACAGAGGGATATGAAGGAGAGAAATTTTCGAGGGAATGCGTATCAGACACACGTATATATCACCCTCTCTACCCCTCTTTTCCAACTTGCCTATTCTCACTGCAGTTGTCGTGCAGAAGGAACTAACCACAGTTCACTAGTACATACACGCACATTCTTGATCAGTCTGGTATCATTGTGTTAAATATTCAGGTGTGTTTAAAGTATAGTACAGATTTATTAATGATTGTACTGTAAGTACATTTATTCTTCTACTTAAAAGTTTTCGCATTCGCATTAAAATTATAAACTTTTGTTTTCCAGCCCTCATGCAACACGTCAGTCCATGTCTTAGACAATTTACGAAGCTATGTGGCACAGTCACAAGTGATCGTAATGGGATAGGCATTGGTATTGAAGAACTTTCTTTTGCAGTATACACTATTCAAATTCATTAACGATGAATTCTTTGTAGATATATCTCTATAAATGGTAGATTAGATGTTGGTGATCAAAATAACTTTGAGCTTGAATGAGTTTCTGGGGTTGCAGCAAACGAAAGTGGGAATGAAGAAGGTTATTCTACAAGTGAGTATGAACCATCATCACCAGAAACCGCTAAAGGAAAGGATCCACTATAGAGAGATATAAGAAAATGTATGAGCGTGCAGAAAAATTAAAACAGAGGCGTAATAGCAAAAATGTATCGGCAACCGCAAAGAAGTTTAATTGTACAAAGAATGTAGTGTTCTTTAAAATAAAGGAAATGTTTAAAAAAATTTGAAGATTACAGGGTTCGAATTCTGACTGCCCATAACTAATTTAAGAAATTGAGTCGCTTAGATGCAAAACTGTCCATGTCCACTTTTTAAAAAAATTGAGTTGGCAACTCTGGATTCTAGAGCATGACATTTTACACATGCTTGAAATGCTATTTATGCTCAAAGCGCTCCATGTCCTATGGAAAACAGCTCACAAAAAGTGTGGTTAGACTCAAAACTGTCCATGTCCATCAGTAAGTTGGGTGCAATCGCATTGAAGGCTGGGGTCATGTGACTGTAATGCAAGATGGCTACCGTAAGCATGGAAACATTGTACTTGTGTGGTCACTTTCAGCTGTTTATTCTGAAAGTTATACACATTTTTCATCTAAATAAATTATAAATTATGGAACATAATCAAGGCATGACAGAAAGACATACTGGCCGTTTTAGGAAGCAGGTATGCCGTGAAGACCAGCGGAAACGAAATATGGCAAAATTGAAGATGATTGCAGTTTGTCAGTTGTTACGCCATGTACCTTCAGAAATATTAGAAGAAATTAAAACTGAATACACAGTTTTATGTTCATCCCATATCCTCTCCTCATGTACAACTAGTTCCGTTCAAAACTGTCCATGTCCATTTCAGTTGCATGCAAAAGTGGCCATCTGCAAAGTCAGATGCGAAACTGTCCAAGTCCATTTTTGTTTTGCTTATATCTTACATGTATTGAGTTCCTGATTTTTTTTCAATATCCCAAATGGTTTTGTGCTAATCCATATTTATATATACAACATACAGTGTAGGGCAGTGTGTATTTACCCAGTGAAAACGGTTTTTCCACTTTTTCTCAAAACCGGTTATGGAGGACATGGACAGTTTTGCATCTAGGCGACTCAATTAGTCTATTATTTCTACCAAAACACAATTGTAAATGTATTGCGCCGAAAAATTTTGTAGACTGATTTAAAAGAAAAAACCGCATTAGTTCCCTCAAAATAACAAGTTTTGTTTGTAAGAAAGAAAAGATGGACGAAAAAGACATAATGGAGTCTGCTGCAGCATTTGTACACAAGGTACAACGCCTTAAGCACAGGGGAAGGATATAGTGAAACAGTAACTTCACTACAGCTTTATAGCGCGAGGATGTGAAAAACAGGTGCTGGTCATGCTTCGCAACGCTTACAGACAATACATCGACTCTTTTATGGGTCGTAAAGGCTTGTCTTTCTTTCTAGAGCATCTTATAGTGGAGGCAGCCCCTAATGGTGTTGAAGTCAGCCATGCAATTACCCAAAATAAAATGTGTTATCTTAATGTTAGGCAGATAATTTTACTTCTTTTTTTGCACTAGCATGTTCACCTATTCTACCACATTTCACGGCTTTTCACACTTGACAAGGGCGACATGTGGACATGTCATGTTCGGTGTACTCACAGTGCAGTAGTAAAAGTTCTTTTTCGTATTTGTAGGCTAAAAACTGCAGTAATAAATCGAAACTTAACACACAAAAGTAGATCAACCATATCCTTCAAGGCGTGATGTAACAGTCTCTCCATATCCTCGTTAAATAGTTTAGAAAACAGACTTGTAGACAATAAAAAGCGTTTTCTTGAAACCCACGAAATAACATTGCTTGACGACATTGTTGTAAAAAAAATGTTTTTCCTGCTGCCTTAACATAACACTTGAATAGTAACATAAGCGTTGGTGTGGACACAGCAGTAGACACAATGTTCGTCCAGACAAACTAGGCTTTGCAAAGGTACTTGGTCAATACTATTAGCAATCACTGACTTTGTAGAAAAGCATGTGTGTAGAGACAGTAAAAATGCTAGCTGCCTAATTGACATGTGTGTTGCACAAATACTTTGACATATACGTTCGCTAATGCATATTCATAGCACCCAAATACTCGATGTAAATGTGTCACATAGTTTCACTATTTGGGGACGGCTTACAGAAAACTGTCCAATACTTTCCTGCTAGGTAAGAAAGCCATTACGTATGGATAAAAAAAACTATCATTTTTAGGTTCAGTCGCAACAGTTCGTCCAAAGGACTAACAGCTTTGTAGAATTCATACACACGCTAATGTCAAAGTATGTAATGTTGATAACTAATGAAGTTTTTTTCGGCATATGCTATGACGTTATACATCCTGCAGTGTCAAAGTATCTCACCCCACTATTTTTTTAAACTCTGCTTCTCACAACTTCACATATGAACATATGAACATCAGCGATCACTAATGCACAGCACTAGAATATTCAATGTAAATGCACATCCACAAGAACAGATATATTTACACATTTTCCAATTCTTTTTTTGCCTGTACGTCTGTACTTCTGTCTATTCCACCAGTTATGCCACTTGCAAGTTTCGTATGCTACCAAACTGGCAATTTCACAGCAAATTTTAACAATTTCCTGATTTAGCGCCATTCGACTAACATTTTAAAGGCCCTCCTATGACGTCATTATCTTATATTGTCTAAGTATCTTACCATGGCATATGTACAAGGTATGTATGGCGTATGTGCAGTGTATGTATGGTGTACGTATTCTCTAAACGTGGAATAATGCTGACATGTGCTCGTCGTAATTGGGGCGAATGTTAAGTAATAGTGGTGCACTTGTGGCGTATGTGCGGCATCACGATGCCAATTTACCAGTTATACAGCCATTTTACCAATTTCTGGATTTGTCGTCTTACCAAATTGCTGAATTTACAACTAATTTTACCAAATTTCAGATTTGGCATCTTACCAATTTACCGATTATACAGCCAATTTACCAGATTCCGAATTACCAAATTACCAGTTTTACAACAAACTATACAACCGATATTACCAATTTCCTGCCAATTTAAAAATGCGATACAGCTGATAATTACAGTACTTTTATAATCGTAGATCAATTGATAGCGCTTCATAGCACCTCATAAATGGCAGATGTGTGTGCTGTTATTGGTTGATACAGATGAAAAGAAGTAGAAAAAAAGCTATTTTAAAGTAAGATATATATATCGTCAGTTTACAACCAACAGTTACGGTAATAACCATTCACGCGATATTCCTCCATACTGTTTCGCAGTCTAAGCAGTCTAACTAAACAACCATATACCGATGTAGAATACTGCTGCTGTGGCTCAGGCAATAGCAGGTCGTGGAACTCCTCCGTGTCCTGGTCCAGCAGTTCTGCAAGCATTGTATTAGGGGTTCTATGGACTGCTGTGGCTATGTCACTGATTAGTCGCACAACAGGTCCCATGATGTCCTGCCGACAGCGGCTCCCGCCGCTGAGGTAATTATACGTCACAGAACACATACATCTTCTGGCCCAGCAATTCGGCCAGCACCACGTCAGGGTCTGTAACAATAACAATAAAACCTAAGTATAAACACATTAAATGCAAAAAGTGACCAGAAAAAGCCCGAAAAGCTTGTAATGGTGTTGCGGGGTAGGTTGTGTTGAGAAATAATTGTTAAAAGAATTCGATACATTGCACCCTTTCCGAGTTGATTAGCACTGAGGTTAGCCTATCAGGCCGCTGCACATGGGTATTCACGCAACCCGCAAAATACAACTACTGTCAGTTGTTCTCATAGCATAGATAATAGTGCAAGAGACTGCTCTGCCTTTCGCTCGGGTTCGATCCTTCTTGCGGTCCCACGGCCAAGTTTTGTATCTCTCTCTTCTTCGGTTTTAGTAAACCAAACGAAGAACTCGTTTGGTGCCACCATCTTTGGCGATCCGCTAAAATTTGGGCCCGTAACGACCTTCCTTGTTAACTTCAGTGTTAAATAACTCGAAAATGGCGTAACGTATCGACCAGGACCAGGACAGCCCACACCCGCTTCTTGCAGTAGTGGGAAACTGGACAGACATTTTGTAAAGGGTACACAATTCCAGAAAATGCAACAGTCAGTTAGTGGGTCCAGTTAGGCAATGCCACTTTTTGCCATTCTGTTGCCTTGCCATTATTTGTTGTTCAACATACCTCTTGTCTGCAATCATACACTCGCACGTTATGATGCCTTTCCATTCTCGATACAGAAAACATTTCTCTGATAGATGTTTACAGCAAACACATTGTTACAGTCTTTTTTTCTCAACGCAAATATCTTTGCAATTGTACACCTGAGGCCTAGAGGTACGTACAGACAGCAAATGACAGCGTTCACACAACTATATTATAAAAATTAAAATTGCTCAAGTTGTGTGGCCTAAACTTGCGTGCCATTGGCTGAAACGTCACCGCTTTGGGTCCCAATTGACTGAGAGCATGATGCCGTCGATGTACATATATGTCATGGATGTAGGCGGAGGACGGAGTGGGGAGGGAATTTCGGGAATGCTGATCCTGATGTCATCAATCCAGGAATGCCAAAAAGTGGTGATGTCAGGGGAAATACAACAAGCACAACTGCCTGACCACTGGATGTGGATGTCATCGATTTCAGGAACGCTGATTCAGATGTCAGCAGCTCTTGGGCTCATTCTGTCTTTTACTAATACAGATTGTCATCATTAAACTCAATTGTATTATACTGGCCATATCCCCGAGTGTATTGCTAGTATGTATCAGTTCACTGAAGGTGTCTGATGTGAATAGTGTCCAAACACCTCCTGATGTTCGTTCTGTGTTTAATCAGTGTTTGCCTATATACGTGATATCATTTAGGAGAACGAAGATGGTCTTCCAAATACCGCAGTTTTTGTATTGCCGTGAATATTGTGGGACAGTTTACGATTAATTCTCGAATTTCTTCCAGGTGGCAGTATTAACCATTAGAGTTCTATTGTAAAATCACAGATAACCTATAAAAGTAAATTCATCTTCTGAGTTTTCCAATACCTCTTCTCTGCTTGGCGTAGTGTCTACAGATTATTCTGCTGTCAAGGAGAGCTCCGGTTCCACGAGAACTGGTTATTTAGTTCTTTACTTTGTTTTTTTCCTTGTCTTTTGATTCTTTTCGATTATGCTTCGCATAATTTTTCAGGTTGTAGTCACAGGTAAGACGACGATCAGACATTTCTTCTACCAGACGTCTAAGTCACTTTTAACTATTGACTGTTATTCAACAGTTCATCAGTTATGTCTGGTAGGAAGAAGCTGTGGAGTGGGTCTAACCCTTTTGTGTCGCAGGAGCGATATCAAGTGTCTCCTGGGAGACTCTAGCTGGTTTTGTAAGTCAAGCAGATAATTTTGGGTCCCGATTACTTTTTCTTGGTTTACAGCGGGTGATAGATTTATTTTTCATAATGTCGAAACAAGTGGGTTGTAGCTGCGAATTTTAAATAATTTGTTATCATGCTGCTTGGATTCACGCGTTCATTTTTTTCTTTTCTCAGTGTAGGACAAACGGCCAGTCCTTTTACATTCCCATGCTTTCTTTTCTTTCTTTAATGCTGGGCAAGCCAGAGAACGTGGAGGATAGTCTTCCACACAGTTTACATGCAAAGGCAGTTGTTTGCAAGGACGACTTTCATGGATTGATTCTCCACAGTTTCTACATATTAGGTCTTCCGTGCAATGGGATGTTATGTTTCCAGAATGTAAACTTCAGAAACACTCCGTGAGCAGTGGGAGGTAGGTTTCACGCCACACCGATACACGGTAACTTTATTTTTCTAGGAGAACATTTCCGTCAAAAGCCAAGATGACAGTACCCACATGTATTTAGTTATCTTTTGGACGTTTTGTAGTGTCGTCCAAAGAGCGAGATGCAACGATACCACAAGACAAGATAATTGCTGTAAGCCGCATCGACGAGCAAGTGGCACTGGTGCAGCCGTGCCCAGAAACGTTTCGTTACGCCGCTGCAACCATTTTTCTATTTAAAGCTAAGCACAGTACCGCTCAGGCCCAGTCCGCGATCATCGACTAAGACGACAGCATCGTCTTCTAGTAGGCCATCTGTGTGATCGAGATACTTGACAGTACTCTACGTGAATGTTATTGTTAAATGCACTCTGAATGAGAGCCTTGTATTTTATCTGGATCAAATGATATGCTAAGGTTCAAAGACAGTTATAAGCACTCAGGACATTCCTGTGGAAGTGAATCGTTTAAAGTTACGTAATTCTTCTTTTCTATGTTATAATTAGGTGAATTAATATTTTATGTGTTGTAGTATCAACTCGATCTCCTCCAAGAGTAAAGTGAAGGAACCATCATTGTACCAACGTGTGTATTTTCGTATGGTACAACAAATGGTGCCAAGATCTGTCATTTCTATAGACTAACCTTGCCTCCTTAGAAAGTGTTGACTTAAGCACGTTCACGTGACTTAGCCGCCTTGGGTTTGTCCTATCTCTAGTTCTATTTTTCTGTGTGTTATATCAAGCGTTTGACCATGTCTGAGTAGCCACACGACATATCTCTAAAAGAAGCTGTTAGGTCTCAGGCACAGCAGATTGAACTACTGCTGCTCAATGTAGAAGCGATGACAGCCCTCCTTTGTCATATACCACCACTGCCTGCTGCGTCTCAGTAATACAGAAGAGGAATAATCAGAATACTGGGCGCAGATGGAGTTCCACTGCGCCGCATACAACATTACAAGTACGACGCACAAAACATTTTTTCAGCCGACAGACGGAGCCGATGCGTAAAGTCTGTGGTTAAAACTATTCCCCGATTCTCGTCCCGCGACTACTATTTACGATGAACTAGTTCGGCTGGTGAACGAACATTACGACAGTCAGGTGCACTGTGTTGCATCAAGGTTTAAAATATTTTCGACTCAAGCAGCAGCCGGCACAAACTTTCAAGCAGTGGACTGCTGAACTCAGACGGCTAAAAAACGTTTTAGATATTTTACGCAGTGGTGGCTGCTGTGTAAGAGCACAAGAGCACGTGAACACCCTAAATTCTGACACCTTGCGGATTTATTGGTTACTTTTCTTTGAATGCTGTTAAAAGTAATGTAGATGCAGTAATCTGAAATACATGGCGCTCAATCTACCTCAATGTACTACATATTGCTCCACTAGACTCGGTGAAACTTGGCATCAGGGTCGTGAGCACACCTTCAGTTGTGCACGTCTTAAGGAGCTTCTGCACATGCGCAACTGGCGTGCAGTAATTGCCTTAAAGGCCAAATACATACGGATTTGATAAACAATGTGCACGATTCATGGTGTGCACTGCTAGCCCTTACTACTCAATTACTAGTTTACATCAGTTCCACCAGGCAGTAGCACAATGCAGCAGACTTTGATTTATGTTCGCCATAATTCCCGCTAGGTGGTAGCACACTCAGTAGATATGCGGATTCACACAGTATATACTAAAATTAGATCGGACATCAGTATATGGTATAGTTATAATGAGAGAAAAACATATTTTGTGGAATTCTGAATGAGATATGGTACATAAAGTTTTGGATTCTATCACAGAGTAATCCATTTGAGACCCTGAGAACCATAAAGCACACCATCGTCGATTGTGAGATTGTAGCATTTATTCGTACTTCTGACAGTTGTTACATGTTTCTCCACCTACCCACTCCTTGACTCCATTCTCTCCCCACCTCCTTCCCTCCTCAGTCCTTTTTCTTTCCCCTCCATTGTCTTCCCCACTCCTTTCTCGCGTCCGAACTGCTGCCCCTTTTTCTGTGCCCTCTCCCTCCATCGGCTCCCCCCTTTTTCCCCACCTCATCTGTCCGAGTCCTCCCCCCCCCCCCGCACCCCATACCCATATGCCTTCGTACTCTATAGTGCAGTGTTTTCCGTGAGTGTTCATTGTTGTGAATCCCCTTTTTAAAGTGCTGCGAACAGAAACCACGCTGTCGCCGGGTTTTTTTAATTGTGCCCATCTATTCCCTAAGTGTTTTTAATCAGCATCACTGGCCTCTTTGTTTTTTATGTTTTCTTCACAATTTTTCGCCTTGTACCAGTTTTAAACAGCCACCGTTTTATCACCTCTTTTATTGTTATGTTTCCTCATTATGTTTTCTAACTTTATCTGTAGGGTGCAGAGCGGCATATTACACTGCTGCCAGCCCCCCCTCCCCGCCCCCGTTCTAGGCGCTCAGTCCGGAACCGCAGGAACCGCGCGACTGCTACGGTCGCAGGTTCGAATCCTGCCTCGGGCATGGATGTGTGTGATGTCCTTAGGTTAGTTAGGTTTAAGTAGTTCTAAGTTCTAGGGGACTGATGACCACAGATGTTAAGTCCCATAGTGCTCAGAGCCATTTGAACCATTTGAACTGTGGCACGTCGCGCACTATCCGCGCAGCCAGGTGTTGCATGCAGAGCATGACGATGAGCGTGTTGTGATTTCTCATTCCAAACAGTGGGAGCTTTTGTCTTTATTGCATCAAGTTCATTGGGGCATAATTCACAAAAAGTAATTCGCCCGACTCATTGTGTATGGTGGGGCAAGGATGCCCGGTGTGGCCAAGTCCGTTGAGATTATGGCATTGCATTCATATCGATTTCGTGGGTCCCTTCTGGAACATGCAATGGTTAATTGTGGTATACGCATACAGTAAATTTGCTTTTGTTGTCCCCATGACATCCATCACTACTGCGAGTACAGTATCACCTTTGGCTCCTATTTTTTTTTTTTTTTGTCTTAAAAGTCATCCCGAGATCTCAGACAATAGCCCACCATTCACGTCAGCAGATTTTCAATAGTTATATGCCATCAATAGTCTCCACCAAGTGACTACTGCACCTTTTCACCCTAAATGTAACAGCACATGTGAACGTTTCGTTCGACGATTCAAAAGTCACATGAAGTAGCTTCGTTCCTGCCACACACAGGATCAAGCCTTAAAGATTTTTCTCTCCTCCTAGTGATCCTTGTCACTTGATGAGAAGTCACCAGCAGAATTATTACATGATCGTTGACACCATACCCTGTTGCATCTCGTGCGGCTGTCGGGGAAACATTTTCTTCCACCTGGTCAGACAAAGTTTCAGCTGCAGGATGAAGTACTCCTGAAAGTGTTTGGAGGAAGTTGCGTTGGGAGCATGGTGACGATACAAAAGCCATTTGCTGTTCTTCTTACACCGTACAAAGTTCCGCTCGGCTGCATCGGCGTCATCGGAACCAGCTGCAATGCCCATCCATCTACATCCTCATCTACATCTACATCTACATCTACATGATTGCTTTGCAATTCAGGCTTAAGTGACTGGCAGAAGGTTCACCTTCAAGCTACTTCTCTACCATTCCACCCCTGTACAGGCCAGGGGAAAATGAAAACGTAAACCTGTCAGTGCGAGCAATGATTTCTCTTATTTCATTATGATGATCACGTCTCCATACGGAGGTTCAAATGGTTCAAATGGCTCTGAGCACTATGGGACTTAACATCTATGGTCATCAGTCCCCTAGAACTTAGAACTACTTAAACCTAACTAACCTAAGGACAGCACACAACACCCAACCATCACGAGGCAGAGAAAATCCCTGACCCCGCCGGGAATCGAACCCGGGAACCCGGGCGTGGGAAGCGAGAACGCTACCGCACGACCACGAGATGCGGGCCATACGGAGGCGGTTGCCAACAAAATATTTTCACACTCTGAGGAGAAAGTTGGTGAGAAGGTCCTGACACAGCGAAAAACGCCTTTGTTTTAATAACTGCCACCTCAATTTGTGTATTACATCTATAGCACTCGCTCACCTATTTCGCTATAACACAAAACGACCTGCCCTTCTTTCAACTTTTTTGACGTCCTCCGTCGATCCTCTCTAATGCGGATCTCACACCACACAGCAGTACTCTAGAAGAGCATGGACAAGTATGGCGTAAGCAGTCTCTTTAGTTGACCTGTTATATTTTCTAAGTGCTCTGCCCATAAATCGCAGTCTTTGGTTTGCTTTTCCCACAACAGTATCTATGTGATCGTTGCATTGCAAGTATGTCAGTGATTGTGCTGCAGAATTTTTGCGCCCATGCCACACCAGCAGTCGCGTCCGCCTCTCTGCCAGCACTTCACAGTGGTGCGCAAGGAGGTCGACGCAGCGCCACCGCCGCCACTATCAACAGACGTCGCAGATGCCACTGCCCCTCCTGCATCCTGAAACGATGTCCGTGGGCGTGCAGCTTCCATATGGTCACCACGCCACTCCTGGAGATCCCCTTACTGTTAGCCCGACCAAAGCATCTGCACATCTGGGTGTAGGTGTGCACCTTGTAACCGGTTTTTCAACCTGCATTTCTGGTCACTCGCAAGGTGGATACCAGGTTGTGGCCAGGGAGCTGCCATCGGCTACTGGTACACTTCCTGTATTCTCATCTGCGTCTGCATTCAGTCCTGCCCCACCATTGTCACGTGCCACCGCCCTGCACGATGACAGTATCGAGGTTTGGGGGAGAAATGTGGTGTCGGTTGAAAAAAAAATGGTTCAAATGGCTCTGAGCACTATGCGACTTAACTTCTGAGGTCATCAGTCGCCTAGAACTTAGAAATAATTAAACCTAACTAACCTAAGGACATCACACACATCCATGCCCGAGGCAGGATTCGAACCTGCGACCGTAGCGGTCGCGCGGTTCCAGACTGAAGCGCCTAGAACCGCTCGGCCACTCCGGCCGGCGTGTCGGTTGAAGAGAGAGGTGCCAAAGTGAGTTGGTACCTCGCAACGACACCACAAGAGAAGATAGTCGCTGCAAGCGACGTCTACGAGCAAGTGACACTGATGTAGCCATGTCCAGAAACGTTTCGCCACGCTGCTTCAATCACTCTTCTACTTAACAGCCGAGCACATTGTTGCTCAGCCCTAGTCAGCGGTTATCAACTAAGATGACAGCATCGTCTTCGAGTAGGCCAGCTGTGTGATCGATGTATTAGACAGAACTCTATGTGAAAGTTTTTGTTAAATGTGCTCTGAGTGAGAGACTTGTATTTTGTGTGTATCAAGTGATATGTTAATGTTCAGAGAGTTATAAATACAAACGATATTCCTGTGGAAATGGATTGTACAAAGTTAACTGATTCTTCTTATCTACTTTATAATAAGATGGATTAATAGTTTGTGTGCTATAGTATCCACTAAGTATACTCTCAGGGTAAAATAAAGAACCCACCATTGTACAGACGGGTATATTTTCGCCCAATACAACACTTTTTTGTAAACGGCAGAAAAAATGCCCACCTCACTGTCTTACGTTAACTCGTAGCTCCTCATCTCTTGTACCATATTCAGAGTTTTATACGGAGCAATAGCTACTGGTATGTCACCCAGTCTTTCACATTTCCGAAGTCGTTGATAATGTGCAACAGATGAAGCATTAATAAATATTTATCTATTTCGAATTATTTATAATGCGTCCACTTCTCCAAATTTGTCTTCTACACACATCAAAAAAAGTTTTGCATCACTCCGGTTCCCAGAACTCCTGAAGACAGACGTTGACTGTGGCTATTGTATCGCAGACACAGTCCCTTTCACTGTTCTGAGATGTCGCTAAAACCGCTCAAAGATGTAAACAACCATACACGAGCAGCGCCTATTAGACGGAGGGGGTCCGACATCCGATCAGTTCCAGTCATTCCACGAGGAAGGAAGAACACGGCTCTTGTTGTCTGTAGATCAACAATGCCTAGGCGGTCAATACCGCGGTTCGATCGCGTCCGCGTTGTTACTTTGTGCCAGGAATGGCTCTCAACAATGGAAGTGTCCAGGCGTCTCGGAATGAAACAAAGCGATGTTGTTCGGACATAGAGGAGATACAGAGAGACAGGAAATGTCGATGACATGCCTCGCTCAGGCCACCCAACGGCTACTATTGCAGTGGATGACCGCTACCTACGGATTATGGCTCGGAGGAACCCTGACAGCAACGCCACCATCTTGAATAATGCTTTTCGTGCAGCCACAGAACGTCGTGTTACGTCTCAGACTGTGTGCAATAGGCTGCATGATGCGCAACTTCACTCCCGACGTCCATGGCGAGGTCCATCTTTGCAACCACGACACCATGCAGCGCGGTACAGATGGGCCCAACAACATGCCGAATGGACCGCTCAGGATTGGCATCACGTTCTCTTCACCGATGAGTGTCGCATATGCCTTCAACCAGACAATTGTCGGAGACGTGTTTGGAGGCAACCCGGTCAGGCTGAACACCTTAGACGCACTGTCCAGCGAGTGCAGCAAGGTGGAGTTTCCATGATGTTTTGGGGTGGCATTATGTGGGGCAGACGTACGCCGCTGGTGGTCATGGAAGGCGCCGTAACGGCTGTATGATACGTGAATGCCATTCTCCGTCCGATAGTGCAACCATATCGGCAACATATTGGTGAGACATTCGTCTTCATGGTAGACAATTCGCGCCTCCATCGTGTACCTCTTGTGAATGACTTCCTTCAGTATAACGGCATCGCTCGACTAGAGTGGCCAGCATGTTCTCCAGACATGAACCCTGTCGAACATGCCTGGGATATATTGAAAAGGGCTGTTTATGGACGACGTTACTGATGTGTCGGCAGCTGGGCCAACACCTTGTTATTGTGAGGGGGCCGATATGCACGCAATCTAACGCAGACGGGCGTGAAGTACTGGAACAGGCTACGTAATTAATGCTATGAAGAAAAGTACGTAGCTGGATTAATACTTATCTTTAATCAATCATTGTGGTACATCGCTCTTGACGATACACAGGAGACTTTAATTACAATCACTGTAAGGCTAATGGCGCCTTGCTAGTTCGTAGCCATTAACTTAGCTGAAGGCTATTCTGTCTCTCGGCTAATGAGAGAGAAAGGCTTCGTACATCTAGTCGCTAGCTAGGTCGTCCGTACAACTGGGGCGAGTGCTTGTTCGTAACACGAGACCTGCCTTGTGGTGGCGCTAGGTCTGCGATCACACAGTGGCGACACGCGGGTCCGACATGTACTAAATGGACCGCGGCCGATTTAATCTACCACCTAGCAAGTGTGGTGTCTGGCGGTGACACCACATTCCTCCCCCGCAAATCAGCGAACGGTCGTGTTATAAGGCTTCCGCCCGCCGTGGGGAGGACCCCATGTTGACGTATGCGATGAGGTGGGAAGCCTAACAACAGGCGAGGCTGTGCCACCCGCACCCGGCCATTCGGTCCGAGGGGAGCTAGGAAACGCCTGAAAACCTAGTCCAGGGTGCACGTCAACATGCGGTGTTTGCGCCCGTAAAGAGACAGGAGGGGCCGAAGGGTCGATCTCCATTGCGTCGGGGTAGCCGACGCGCGATGACGTCATGTGGTCCGGAGCGGGCGGGAGTTCCATGGCGGAGGACAGCTGGTCACGGGAAGCGATCGGCGGCGCGTGACCCTGGGAGGCGCTTGGCGGCTGCAGCGAAGCGTCGAATGCGGGCGGCGCCGGCGGGAGAACAGGCGGCGGGGCCGGCGGCGGCGGCGGCCGCTGCGGTGACTGCTGCGGCGGCGCGTCGCCATGGGGCAAAATGGAAGGCATCTTCGGTAACACCTGGGGATGAGGCGAGCCAGTAGATGGGTCCCCAGGGCGCTGACCGGACGGCACCGTCGCTGAAAGCAGACGGGGAGCGCCAGAACCCGTGCGACGACAGAGGCGCAGCTGATTGAGATGCCGACGCACCTCACCAGAGGCCCCCAAAACCAAATACATCGCGCGGCCGAGGCAGCGAAGAATGCGCCCTGCGAGCCAACGCCGTGAACCGCGATAGTTGCGATAGAATACAACGTCGCATGGAGCAAAAGCAGGAGTCTGCCGCTGCACAGGAACCGGATGCGGCGGATGCAGCAAAGACATCAAGATGCGATGAGGACGACCATGGAGCAACCCAGCCGGCGAGCGACCATCTCGGGGCTGAGAGCGATACGAAGACAAAAAGAGCAACAATGCGTCCTCCCGAGAATGCGACTCTTTCAATTTCAACATCTGTGACTTGAAAGTCCGGACCAATCGTTCAGCGGCACCGTTTGACTGAGGCGAAAACGGCGCGGATGTCAGATGTTGAATACCATTGGCCTGGCAGAATGACTGAAATTCTGCGGACATGAATTGTGGGCCATTGTCGGAAACAATAGTCTGCGGAAGAACTTCAATGCAAAAGATAGCAGACAACGCTTGGATGGTGGCAGAGGACGTCGTGGAAGACATCCGGACAACAAAAGGAAAATTACTGAAGGCGTCGACCAGAACCAACCATTGAGCATTCCAGAATGGACCAGCAAAATCAATGTGCAAGCGTTGCCAAGGGGAAGTGGCTTTTGGCCATGCAAAGACTTTCCGCGGCGGTGCGGACTGTTGTTCGGCACACGCCATGCAAGAAGAACACATATTCGTAATCGCAGCATCGATTCCGAACCAAGTACAGTGCTGACGAGCAAGTTGTTTCGTTCGCACCATACCCCAATGTCCTTGGTGAAGAAGCCGTAAAACAGAGGACTGTAACGAACGTGGGACCACTACTCTGGACTGATCATTATCAGAACGCAACAACAAAACACCACGTCGAACAAAAGTCTCTCCCTGTGAGCAAAAAATCGGCGAACCAACGGATCCTCGATCCGAGACTTTGACAAAGGCCATTGCGTCGCAACAAAACGTAAAACAGTAGCAAGGACAGGGTCAGCAGCTGTGGCTGTAGCTACACGACGAAAATCAATCGGAAACGATTCGACCACTTCATCGGTTTCCGAATCAATGAACATGCAAGCAAGTTCGGAAGAATCGAATGCTTTATCCTCAGCAACAGGCAAACGGGACAACGCATCAGCGTTGCCGTGCTTAGCAGTGGACCGATACAAGATATCGTAGCGGTACTGCGAGAGGAAAATAGACCAGCGAATGAATTTCTGCGCTGTACGTGGAGGTACAGGCTTGTTCGGATGAAAAAGCGATGTCAAAGGTTTGTGGTCTGTGATGATGGTGAAGGGACGACCATACAAGAAATCATGGAACTTAGTAACACCAAACACGAGAGCCAAAGCTTCTTTCTCTATCTGGGAATAATTTCTTTGCGCAGACGAGAGCAATTTGGACGCAAAGGCAATAGGGCGATCATGCGAGCCAACTTTGTGCGCAAGCACAGCACCGATCCCGAAATCCGATGCATCTACCATCAACAAAACGGGTTTCTGGGGATCGAAAGGCGTGAGGCAAGTATTAGAAAGCAACGCCGATTTCAACTGGCGAAAGGCGCGTTCGCATTCCGTCGTCCAGACGAACGGAACACCTTTACGGCGTAAGCGATGAAGCGGAGCTGAAATGGAAGAGCTATTGCGCATATATTTGTGATAATAGTTAATTTTACCCAACACACTCTGTAGCTGTTTCACATTGCGAGGGGAAGGTAAATCTTGTATGGCACGGAGGTGCTCTGGACTCGGATGTATGCCTTGGGCATTGATGACATGGCCCAGGTATGGTAAGTCACGAGCAAAAAACACACATTTGTCCTTCCTCAAGCGAAGACCATTTTGTCGCAAGACCTGAAATAATGTTCGTAGGTTCGCAAGATGATCTTCTTCTGTCTGTCCGGAGATCACTATATCGTCCAGATAGGTTGCTGCAGTAGGGACCGACGCACAAATAGTTTGTAAATATTGCTGAAACAATGCAGGGGCGGGTGCACACCCAAACGGCAGTCTTTTGAACCTGTACAATCCAAGATGCGTGTTAACCACCAACACGCGCTGGGATTCGTCGTCCACCGGTATTTGCAAGTACGCATCGGCGAGATCCAACTTTGAAAAATATTTTCCCGGGCACAGTTTAGCAAAAAGATCTTCCGGGCGGGGCAAAGGAAAAGTAGCAGTCACTAGTTGTGGATTCACTGTGGCCTTGAAGTCTACGCAAAGTCTCAATTTTCCGGAAGGTTTTGGCAAAATTACTAAGGGTGAGGCCCAGAGAGAAGCTTGCACACGCTCAATTACACCCTGTGATTCTAGATCGTTTAATGTTCTTGCGACCTCATCACGCAATGCGTGGGGAACATTGCGCACTCTGAAAAATTTCGGTTGCGCGTTGACCTTCAGTTCCAAATGTGCTTCATAGTTTTTAGCGCAACCTAAGCCCGGTGCAAAAATGTCTGCAAATTCATCACATAAGCGAGAAACACTGTCTGAAGGCACAATCTGATTCACTGATAGCACCTGATTTACAATAGACATGTTAAACAACTGAAATAAATCTAAACCAAACAAGTTCACTGCAGAAGAAGAACGAAGAACGTAAAATGACACAAGCTTTGATTGTCCTTTATATGTTGCAAGAAGAGTGCACTGTCCTAACACAGGAATTGTCTGTCCGGAATAACTTTTTAACGGAACATTTGCGGCACGCAACGGAGGTGCGCCCAGTTGTTTGTACGTGTCGTGACTGAGCAATGAAACTGCAGCTCCGGTATCAAGCTGGAATGGTATCACTTTGCCTTCAAATTCTAAATCCACAAAAAGTTTATTGTCCTGCTGACGACAAGAGCGACTGTTTTGTGCAATTTGAATAGACACTGGTACAGAATCACTTGCTAATTGACGTGATTTCCGGCGACGTCGACGCACAGTTTTTGTGGGACGAACACAGTCACTGTTAGAGAAAGTGTCACTGGACGAAGTGGAATTAACGACATGAATGTCCATGGGCGAAGGTCCACGATCCTGAGTGTCCTTGGTTCGATTCCGGCGCGAAGCAAAGGGCCTGGAATGATTGTGATTGTCTGATCGGAGCTTTTTCTGGCAAACACTTTGAACATGTCCTTTCCTATTGCAGAAAAAGCAAATAGCTTGGCGTGACGGGCAATGTTCACGCGAATGTCTAGTAGCACACCGCGGGCATGATTTCACTGCATTTGTGGGCTGGCGCGGCACACCTGGTTTATAGCGCGGCGGCAGCTGCGTTTGTTTGCGCGAGGGCAGTTGACCGGGCCGCGCAGCTCGCCTGGCGGGCCGGTTAACGTTACACACTGCTGGCGAAGTTTCAAAAGATTCCTGAGCACAGTCAAGTGTGTCTTGTCTATCCAATATGTCTATCACTTGTTGATGGGAGGGATTAACTAGTTTCAATATTTGCTCCCGTATGCGAACATCAGAAACGTTCTGTGCAATGGCATCACGTACCATTGTATCTGAATAAGAAAGACCACAGTCACAGTCAAAGGCACAGTCACTAGTAAGTCCTTGCAATGTTGCTACCCACTCCCTATTAGTTTGACCGGCCGTACGTTTTGTACGAAAAAACGTATACCGTTTTGCAACCACATTAACTGTTTCTTTGAAATAGGCATCTAAAGCAGACAAAATTTCCTCGTAGGACAGAGTTGCTACGTCGCGTCGGGGAAACAATTTCACTAACACACGGTAGGTGGACACACCAACACAAGAAAGCAAAAACGGCTGCCGCTCATTACCTTGAATTCTGTAGGCGGAGAGGTGGAAGGCAAACTGGCGGGACCATTCCCGCCAAGTCTCGTGGTTCGGGTCGTAGTGCCTAAAAGGCGGTGCAACTGCGAGTTGTGGCTGCGGTAGCGGGGAAGCGGCGGCGGCCGCATCGGTTTGAATGGCACGTTGACCCTGGACGAGCTGTCCAAGGGCATCCAATAACGCCTGCGTCTGCTGATTCTGCAAGCGATAAAATTCGGACCGTACATCTGGAGAATGTGGCGAAGCCATGACACAAATAAATTAGGGCAAAGTAAAACACAAGATCCTTTGTAGACTCGTCGCCATGTGATGTGTCAGCAGCTGGGCCAACACCTTGTTATTGTGAGGGGGCCGATATGCACGCAATCTAACGCAGACGGGCGTGAAGTACTGGAACAGGCTACGTAATTAATGCTATGAAGAAAAGTACATAGCTGGATTAATACTTATCTTTAATCAACCATTGTGGTACATCGCTCTTGACGATACACAGGAGACTTTAATTACAATCACTGTAAGGCTAATGGCGCCTTGCTAGTTCATAGCCATTAACTTAGCTGAAGGCTATTCTGTCTCTCGGCTAATGAGAGAGAAAGGCTTCGTACATCTAGTCGCTAGCTAGGTCGTCCGTACAACTGGGGCGAGTGCTTGTTCGTATCACGAGACCTGCCTTGTGGTGGCGCTAGGTCTGCGATCACACAGTGGCGACACGCGGGTCCGACATGTACTAAATGGACCGCGGCCGATTTAATCTACCACCTAGCAAGTGTGGTGTCTGGCGGTGACACCACAGTTACTCACCAATGACTCTGAGGATCTACGCCGAATCTCAGTTGAGGAATGGGTCAATCTGGACCAACAGTGCCTTGATGAACTTGTGGATAGTATGCCACGACGAATACAGTCAGGCATCAATGCAAGAGGACATGCTACTCGGTGTTATAGGTACTGGTATGTACAGAAATCTGGACCACCACCTCTGAAGGTCTCGCTGTATGGTGGTACAACACGCAATGTGTGGTTTCCATGAGCAATAAAAAGGGCGGAAATGATGTTTATGTTGATTTCTGTTCTAATTTTCTGTACAGGTTCCGGAACTCTCGAAACCGAGGTGATGCAAAACTTTTTTATGTGTGTACATTTCCCACGGAAAATAATGGCATCAGTGCTGTAAAAGTATCTCCATCAGTTCTAGTACACACCAGGTATTGAATAAATCTTTATATTCCCAATCCTCTGGCTTGTCGCTCTTCCCATGTGGTAACTGGGATAGAGAAATCCGTTTGGCACATTGTGCTATGCCCACATTGTAGTACCTATACATATCTGTTAAGACAGCCGTATTGGTACAGCCATTATGTTGATTAAGTGTGATGTGTTACATGTGCGAAAAATCTGTTGTGATGACACCTGCTCGGATCAATGAGTCTCTCCATGCGCGCCGTCTAGTCGCATCAAAGATCATCTGCCATAATGGCCATTGCTATGACACCTGGTGCCCAAAAATGCTGG